>NW_009621836.1:33577-51732 GCF_000690535.1 Cariama cristata
CACTATTCCGGCGCTTAAGAGAAACCAAATGCTGAAAAACATGTTCAATTTGTTTGTAAAGTGTGTATTCAGATTATAATAACTGTTTCATGTAAGCATAGAGATTAAATCTCTTCAATGGCATATGGGGAGCCTGTCCACCTCAGAGATTAGGCAGTTTCACTTTTTCTGTCTTAAGCCTAAATACCACAGTAATTTCAACTCCTAAATTAGGCAGTTTGAATACACCCCTGAGTCAATTACACAAAGCCAACATTTCAAAGTCAGGATAAGGAGCTATACAAACGTCTTCTTCCTCCCCAGCACACCCCCAGAGACACGCATACGACCCTGGACACACACACCCTGCAGACCTGCTCCAAAACCATCGAAGCCACCTGAAACTCTTCTGCTCGCTCCAGCTGGCTTTGGATCTTACTTTTTTTTTTTTGCATAACAGTTCTGCTCAGTTCTGAAATCTAACAGGTCACATCCATACAAATGCTGCAACAAGTGTACCACAATTAAAAAAAAACAACAACTCATACAGCTCTCTAAGCCACACTGATAAGCTGCTAAGCATTTACCTTGTCCAGTTCCCAATTTTGTGCTCAAATGCACAAGATGCAGCCCAGTCCTGTTACAGTCCTTGGTAGTGGGAGGCCCTTCAGCATTTCAGGAGTGTTGGGCAGACGGAGCTCCCTGTAGAAGAAATCACTGCCTTGTAGCATGTAGTGAAGGAGGTCACTCAAGAGATCACTTACCCTGGCCTCTCGCCTGTTCCCAGCAGACTGTTCTGTAACCTGCTTTTAAAAACTTGAGGTGATGGAGATTCCATGGCTCCCTGAGGCAGAACAATCAAGGTTTTACTGTCCCTACAGTTGGGAAGTTTTCCCGAGTAGCCTCTGCTTCAGTCTAAGCTCAGCACTTTTTTTTCTGTCTCTGATGGAAAAGAACAGGACAGTACTTTCTCTTCCTGGCAACCTCTTACACATGAGGAAACTGTTGTCATGTTTCTTCTCAGGTTTTCTTTTCCCTCAATTAAATATGCCAGTTCTTACAGCCTTTCTCATCGGTCATATTTTCTGGATCTTTGATCCTCTTCGTTACTCTCTTCTGTACTCTCTCCAGTTGCCTTGCTTTTTCATCAAACGTTGTGTGTTAAACTAAACGTTGCCCTGATGCCTGGTTTCAGTACAGTGGGAGGATTAAACTATCAAAATACTCTCTAGACACGGATATATTTCTTTTTTCATTTGACATGCACAGGAAGGGGAATATTTAATGTCTTCTTTCGTAGGACACTAAGCAGAATAGAAGATACTAAGTCTCAACATCAGGTCACAGAGTCATAGAATCATTATGGTTGGAAGAGACCTCAAAGATCATCAAGTCCAACCGTATGCCCGATACCACCATGCCCGCTAAATCCACTAAACCATGTCTTGAAGCGCCACATCTAAATATTTTTTGAACACCTCCAGGGATGGTGACTCCACCACCTGCCTGGGGAGCCCGTTCCAATCCTTAACGACGTTTGCTATTTTTCATATTAGACTTGAATTAAAATACCTACTACCTTGTGACACAGAGGAGAAGGTGGGAAGGAATAGATCTTTTCTTAGCATTAAACATTTTAAATATGTTAGAGGAAGTGAGTGCAGAAATGATCTTGCTCTCACATGTTGCAGGGTTAAGTCATAAGCTGGCGAAGGTGGTTGAGAAATGATCAAACAATGTTTTAGTGACCTATTAATCTAATGAGATTCCAAAGAGGAGCTGCAGAGATGAAAGATTAGCTGGAAAGTGGAGCAATTGTGGTTGATAGAGAATACAAAATGAAATACCGTATGCGGCTGTAACTTCGTAGATAGAGTCATAAAAATATATACATTCTGTTTGCATGAGCTTTTCAAATAATTCCTTTGGGAGGCAGTGAGGAATTCACTTTTCTAAAAGAAAGCTTTGGTAATTTTATGTATTGTCTCTTCTTTTATGCAACAACCTCCTTTCCTTTACCCAAAAGAGAAAAGGAACAGTTAAAACAGTGATTCTAGTCCTCCAGCATATAAAGCATGCCACACATTCATGAAAGGACCCAAAACTGGTAAAAGAAAAAATGTAGAAGTCACAAGATAGCTGGAGGCCTCTTTCCTTCATTAATATGATGACTGACTTGTCATGGAAAGCAGTGCTTGCAGTACATGCATTTATGGCAGTGTTTGATATGTTGCCTCATGGACACAGAGGCAACGTATCCAGAAACACCTTCACAAAAAAATTTAATGTGACCTTTGTAGTTTCTGGCAGCAATTTCACAGGAAATCTGTAAACACAAGTACAGATAAAGAAGCAGACTTGTGTGCTATCTACATCAGCAAATACTCAGATTTTTTGTAATTTTTTATTTGTTTTAAGGGTAAAAAAACCAAATGTGCTAAGATGTTGCATTCACTGTTGAAAATACTAAAATCAGGGGCATCCGCAGCTCTTTTAAAAAGATTTCCTTATGTAGTAGGGGAATCAATGTGTCTTTCTGCAGCCTAAGCTTGTAATGCAATTACAAGCAAAAAGTGGTGTTAACCCTATTTATCATAAAACCCTGCATATTCATTCTTCATGTCCAAGACAATTTTCCCTTGTGTTCTTATCCCATTCCTCAGTTTTGCCATCACACTTTGTGTATAGCACAGTCGCTATAGGCTTGACCAAAACATATATTAACATCACGCAGATGGTACTGGATTCACCCTTCATTCGTGGAGCAGCAGCTCCCATGCATCATTGTTAAATAAGGGTAAAATATTTGAAAACCTGTTAATTTGCAGGAGGAGGTACATAAACATGCTGAACACAGAAATCACAAAGATGTTTTGGGAAAGTTTACAGAACCTTTAATTAAAGTGCCATCTGCCTTGTACAGACATAAAAGAATTTGTTGGACAGAATATACACAGAGGCATTATGCAACAAGCTTCTTTTTTTCCTGACACTCAGCTCAAGTACTGTGGTGTTTCTTTTCCTCCCGGCTGCTCCCGTATCCTGGCCATGGTCCTTCTTGAGCTGCATCCCCATCCTTGTATCCCCAGCAATGCCCTGTCAATAAGTCCTCCTTTTCATGCCACACTTCTCACTTTTACACCATGGGTAGCGCAAGGGCAGCTGCATCAGCAATGTTTTCTCTCAGATGGAAGTGTTCATTTTTCTAGCAGCTACTTCCATGGAGCTCTCTCCAGGTGAACAGTTTCACATGGGCAGTGAAACGTTTCATGAGTTTCACATGGTTTCACTCACAGAAGAACTACGGTATCCAGGTAGAAAGTACTGCAGCAAGATCTCTCTTGCAATCTGCTGACTTCTGCAAGGACTTGTACTGGGATTTCTCCCAATAAATGTACCTTTCCCAATGACATTGAGCAGTAACAACTGACAATTAAGTGGACAATGTTAGCATGAACTTTGCTTAACAAAGAAACATTTTTTGCAACTACTAGCAAATATTTAATTACCTATTGATGTTGTCAACAAATAAATAAAGGGGAATCTTTCCCTGGATATTCAGCACAAGTTGTACTCATGACCTTGTACAGGTAGTCGAGACTTCAAGTGACTTCTCTTAGGAACTGTAGTATTTGAGAAACATCAAGCCAAATAGTTCTAGGATCAAGGAAATGACAAGTTGTATTATCAGTCATTTTTCTTTTAGAAATTGGTAGAGGAGGGAATTACATGTGCAGCGGGACCTTTAAAACATGTTTTGATAGAGACGTGTGCTTCTGTGATTATGATTATTGTTTGTATTTGAGTTGGAATTGATTCCTAATTCTGCTAATTGTTGCACAAAGATACTGAATTAACATAAATCTGTTTACAGTTTTTTATTTGATGTAGTATGAGTTTATTCATGAATAATAGTTTATATTATTAATACAAATTATACTGATACTATAATCATCAATTATTTGAATGAGTAATTAATTCAAGAAGAAAGATCTTCTGTAGCCTAAGTTACAATGTAATATGCATAGTCTTTACATTTTTAAAAGATTATTATGGTTTAAAGGACAGAGGGATCTGCTCTGATTATCTAGTATGGCCGCATAGAATTTCGCCATCTGGAATAGGTGACCAGTGATCCTTACTGACTTTAAAGGTCTGTTTTGAACCTTAATTCATTGTCATTTTGTGATTTTGAGATGGAAATGGCTATGTTTTCACAAGAAAGTTGAGCGTGTGACTACCTTTGAGTGTATGAATGAATCTGTTGAAAGTATAAGAAGTTATAGACATATTTAAATATTATGCTGAACTGTGGTCTTAGAGAAGCAATGGATTATGGCATTTCTGAATCCTTTTCTACACTAAAAATACTAATTTTAAAGTAATTTTGTCACAGAGGGAAAGTTACTCCGGAGTTAAAATTGCCAAAGTTAAAAACAAACCAAACTTTGAAGGAAATTAGTGAAGTGGAAGTGGAATTAATTCTGTTTAAAATTTATTAATTTTGATTTTTTTTTTATATTTAAGTGACTTCAAAATTGGAAATTTGTGAAGCTTAGAACAATGGAGCTGTAAAATATTTGTAGTTTTAAAGCAAGTGAACTAGTATTTTTCCAAAGCAGGTATTTTTTTAACATCTCGTCAGGAATTAAAGTAATCTGTAAGAAATTCCAGTTTGCATTGTATTACATACTGGTATTACATACTGATATTACTTGACATGTAATTGAAAATGAGGGATTGCTTAATTCAACTAATGCTGCAATCATTTTAATTAATTTTAATGTGAGATGGCCTGAAAGATAAAAAGACACTAGACATTAAAACATAGCCATAAGAAAAGTTGCAGCTGAGGCCATTGTTTCCGTATTTCTGACCTTGAGTGTTTCATTCCTCCATTTTTCCACAAGTGCTAACATCTTTGCATGAATTTATATGACATAACCTTTAGAATAAGTTAGACTCTTTAAAGCATTTACTAGTACTATTTTCACACTTATTCACCTGTAAAACTAGATAGCTTACTCATTGAAAACATACATCAAGGGGCAATAAAAACTTTCTAAAGTAAGCTGAAAATAGTTTTCTGTTCCTATAAAATAACTCCTCCATACATTTTCTTTAAAATGTCATGACTTCAAAGTCTGATAGCTGACAGCCCCGCAGGGTTAGAAGCAAGGTCTGTGTGTCCAATTGGAAAGTTGAGAATTTTTCCCTTTACAAGTTATTGCCTCTAACCCTGTAGGATTACTAGGTATTGGACTTAAAAGCAGTGACATTTTTAAATACAGAACAGATGTTACTTACTGGCTTGGGATTAAAACTTGACCATTCTAAGGGTCAGGAGGTATAATTTTATATAGACAAAGGCAACGTTGTGAAGAAAAGAAGCAAATATTTTCCTAAGGACACCTCCCGCCGCTGTGCTCACTGCTGCCGTCCCGTACGGACAGAAGAGCAGGGCCCAGCCTGCAGCCCATCACCAGGATGGCAGCGTGTTCCCACCGGAGCTCTGCCCAGGGAGTTGCGTCGGTCGTGGTGAGTGCAGAGCTTAGAGCGGCCATGGCCTCCTGCAGGGTGGATACCATTGCTCCCTTGTTGAGCTGGCAGGGCTTCAGCACCCTTCCCGCACGCCCTTCTGCGTGAACTGACCGCCGCACCACGCCTTGTTCGCGGTGCTCCTGGTCGCTAGAGCTCCCCAAGGGCTTCTTTTATACGGGTGGGGGGCTTGGCCGCCATTGCTCCTGGCCATGCCTAGGTCTCGTCAGGTGCTCCTGCCAGCACCGGGGCTGCTCCCCTCAGCAACACATACGCAATATGGAACAACCAGCAAACTGAAATGTGATTCATTTGAAAGCAAAACCTTTAAACCAGGAATAATAGTTAAAGCTTAAGCTGGGCTGAACAGGTAAAAGATTAGTCTAACCCCAGCATCCTACCTGCCACAGTGGCTGTTAACAAATGCCTAGAAGAGTGCTTAAGAACAAGGTGCATATTTAGCAGATATTCTCCTGGTATACCTTCCAATTTCCAACAGGTTTGTGATGTGCAGTCAGATTTTTTTATCTTTGTGTGCTGCAGCCTTAAAAGATTTTTTTTGTCTGTGAATCTAATCGCTCTTTCAGGTTGCATAATATTCTGTCATTTATAACCTCCTGTGGCAATGATTTCCACAGTTTAACTACGTCCTGTGAGAAAAAATGCCTCCTATTGTTTGTTTTGAATATAAAGCCTAGTAATTTTTTTAATGCCCTTAGATCTTACATTACAAGGAATAACAAACAGTCTTTTCTGGTTCATTTTCACCGGGGCACTCTTACAGACCTTTATCACACCTCCCTTGCCCACCTCTTACCCAGACTGGAGGGACTTCCTCATGGAAGCTGTCCCAAATCTTCTGTCACCTTGTCCTCTTCCCCCATGGCTTTCCTAGTTTCACTAGATCTGTTTGAGTTAGGAAGAGCTCAGCACTGAATACTGTGTTCAAAATGTGGGCATACCGCAGACTTTTTTAGAGTGGCATAGTCATATTTTCTGTTTTGTTGTTTCCAAGTGCCTGATGAAAACTAATATAACTGAAGAACACATCATGCGCTTGACATGCTCTAGCATCTTTGAATTAAAATATACACATAAGTTTTCTCCAATGCATAGTCAATAGAAAGATGTTTGCTTATATGTAATTTTAGATATCATTTAGCTGTCTGAGAGATCAAAATATAGTGCCAGGTTCTGATGTGAGTTATACTGAGGATACTCCATTGAAGTTGACAGGTCCAATCAATATACAGCATGCACTGACATGAAGTGGATTCATGACATTCCCTGAATACTATATATGCACAGACAATGATTGCAATTGCTCTCGTCATTATGTAATTCTAGGAGGTATATTCTAGCTAATAAGCTTCATGTACTAAGTAGTCTGTATATAATTCAGATCGAGTAGTGTAATCTAAATTAATTGTATTCTTTATTTATTGCACTTTTAAAACATCAAGTAGCGTAAGAACGTAACAGAATGCAAATGACTTCAAAATGTAAGAGGATGCTGTAGCATTTGCTACTTGCAGCACTATGTCTGAATGAAGGGAAAGGCATTTCAGATTTAGAGTTTTCAACTAAAGCGTGCCACATCTATGTGACACATCACAGACAGACAGACAGACAGCTTTGAGATATGCCTTTCATGCCAATGAGAGTTGATTCCGTTCTGCAAAAACTGCAACATTAACTGAATAATGTTACTGTATATGTTTTAGATAGGTTAACTTTCAATATTCCAGATGATATAATTTTGTAAGCATCAGAAATAGACCTCCATATAGAGATAGAAGGAAATATAGCACTGTATTTGGTTGCATTTTCTTTTGAGCCTAGAAGTAATTTACCTTCACGTTTTTATTTTGGTCTTGAGTCCTGGGGATGTCTCTTAATTTTCCTGTGCCTCATGTTGAGATTCAGGATGATACTGTCCGTCTCTGTTTTAAGGCTTTCAGCTGAAAGGTGCTATATAATGTGGGTAGGCCGTTAGTGTATTAACACTGATTATTTTAGGACACATTTTTCAGTCCTTTTCTAACATACCTGTAGGCTGAAGAGTACGCCGGCGTTGTCAGTCGACAGAAGACAAGCTCGTTGTTACAACCCCTGTACCTACAGAGCAGCGGGAATTCTCCTTGTGCTGTTTCCCACAAGCAAGCCACATACAAACAAAAAATGTTCTCAGGAGATGGAAGAAAGTGGATAGACTAGTAAGCTTTTCTCATTTGTTCAGACAGGCTTTTTTTGGCATCTAGTTAAGGCACATACTCCCCAACACCTCCTCTAGCGCTGTGAAACAAAAGCACTTATCCAACCTCTTAACCAATTTATATAGTTTTTAATGCCAGCAGTCGCATTTGTCTAAACACACAATCTAGCTGACATGTGACTAGCTGAAACAGATTTACTAGAGGAGTAAGAGGACTTAAATTCTGTATTGCCACTGTTCAGTGCAGTAGATTTTTCTGGGACGTCCAGATACAAGGTTATTACAAGTGCACATTGTCTCTTGCATTGTGGATGCATCAGACGTACTGCGCATGTGCAGATCAAATTCAGAGCATGTACACGGAGTCCACTGGACCTTGTGTACCACGGTGGCCTCCTCTGCAACACGTGCCCTCATACTATGGAGTCAGCACAATCCCTGGTGCATAAAGTTCCCTGTCCAGCCATGGCACAGTGCAGAACCTCATCCTTTTCCCAGCGTTGTTCAGATGAAATACGGAAGCATCTGTTTTCATGTGCTGTGATGCAGTGTGGTGCACAGCTCCTTCCAGCCTTACTACTAGGCACTCCTAGCAAAAACCACAGTGGAGCAGTTTAGATGTTATCTCCAGAGATTACAATTATCAGCTGACTGTTTTAGGCAACACTACCATTACACAAGTGTGAAGTGGTATGAAAAAGCATGTCAGTGTAATTTACTTTACTGGGCAGTTGGTCAGTAAATACATCCACTCAGGAAGATTCAGATGAGCAGTAGCTCACGTAGCTGCACTCCAAAGTGACTACATTCAAGCCATTTTGAGTCTGGAAGCTGAGCAGACACATTAACAAGTCCTAAGGTTACAAGTCATACTGAAAGGCAAGAACATCAGGGCTAAGACCAGCTTAGAAGAGTCTAAAATAGACATTAAGGAGGTGTCTCTTACATCTTCTTTTTCTTTTAACAAAAGAGCCTCCATTTCCTAAATCCATACTTGGATTTATTTGAAAATCACAATGATTTTCCCCATCTTAAAAAAAAAAAAAAAGTGTTTAAAAAAAAAATTACTTTATAATGTCATAGAATTTACCTCTGTGTATTATAGAGTTTTTAATGTACAGCTTACATCTATCAGCTTTAGCAACATCTGGGTTGTTTAGTTTTGGTTTTTAATCAGATCGTAAACAGCACTGTAAGAAAGCTTTGTTTTTAGCTCCGTTGCATTACATTTGCTATCAGCTAGGCATATACAAAGTCACTGCATCTCAAGTGCTTCCACAGATTTGTTGCATTGCGCCATTTTAATGCAGTCTCAGTCATTATGTGAGATAGGCAGATACCTGCCACTATAGGTACCTCAATCCTTAACGGACTTTGTCAGACCTCCTTTCCAGTGACTGTACAGTTCTGGAGAATCCTAAATCCAGAGGTTCTTACGAGTTTTGTGTTAAGCTGCTTGGCCACCAAGTCTTCATACTTGTATGCTCAGAAGAACCTCAGCATTAATTCTCATCAAGATACATAAACAGGTCATCTCTCTGTCAGTCTTGACTGTGGACTGTGGCCTTTACTTGGCATTGAATTGGCTGCTACATAAAACACGGAAAGCATGTGTATGAAGACCTGTACTGCAGTTCTTTTGTCCAGTAATTCAACGATTAGAAAATTCACCCAGGACAGGAAAGACTAACCCAAGATGAGGTCTCATCTGTGCTTGCAAAATTCAGAAGCTTTTCAGGAGGAATAACTATATCTGCAGGCTTTAGGGTGTTTTGGAGTAAGGAAGCGTCTCTAAAACCCTCTGTTCACCATTACTGCTTTTTTTAAAAAAATATAACTAAATATTGATTGTCTGAAAGGAAGACTAGTCACTTTTACAATCTGTAGTTAAGATTTTCGCTGAAAAAAAGATATCCAACCAAAGATGATAAATATCAATCACTGAAAACCCCTTGTCACCTCAAACTGGCTGATTGCTATGTGTCTGATCTCAGCCAAGAGCCGATGGCAAGCTGTATGCCTTTGCCCTGTTGAGGTATTTGTACTAAATGTGGTTTTAATGTGCAGCCTGATAACCAGTAAAAGATGTGGTGCCGTTCAGTCAGGGTGCACTCTGACTCACCAAAGAGAGAACAGGGAGATAACCATTACCCTTAGCGAAGCAGTTGTTAATTGGCCGGTCAGGTACACAAGATAACATCAGATCTAACAAAGAGACATCTCTAAGGAAGAAAATAAATACTTATTTTAATTAAGAGGGATGGTCAGATTATCTCCCAAATAAGAAAGAAATCAATTCATTTGAGGAAAAACAGATTAGATCTCTTTAGACTCCTGGAGAGGACTTACAAAAGAGGACTGGTTATAAAAAGCAAGTGTCTTACACAGGGAAAAGGACATAACCTGAGGCCTAAAGTATACAGAAAATAGAGCTCTATATAAACTGAATGTTTAGGAAATCTTGCAGAATAACAGCGAGATAAAAGGAGAGACATACTGCTGACATAACCCCTGTGCCAGTAGAGCAAACTTCAGTTTTATTTTATTTCTTTTTTTGTCTCTTATAAACATTTGTAACTGTGTCCTATTTTTCTGTGTCTGTCTGGTTTTTTTATCTCAGCCAGGCTTGAGTTAAGTTTGTTTTCAACGTGTAAGCGGACAGAAAGAAGTCTTTACTTCTTTTGTTAAAATTGGACAGTGAGCGATCTTAGGTCCAGTTGCCATAGCTCCACAGCACGTTCTTCAGAGATCCCACCAGTGACAGAGCTATAGGGTACGCAGTAGGGTTACGTAGGAGCAGCAAGTGGTCTCACAAGGTACAGGGGAGGAGAGGCCGACAGCCAGGAGGGTTCTTAGCCATGCAGCTAAGAAATGAAGGAACATACATGAAACCTGAAGATCTTCAGAGAATGTGTAACACTGATGGTGGAATGATCGATCTGCCCAATCAGTCTGTCAGTCTTTGAGGTCTCTTCCAACCGTAACGATTCTATGATTCTGTGGTTCTATGAACAGGTAATACTGAGTGGAGCAGGAACTGGAATACAGGTACCAATCCCTGTCTTCCGTCAGTATGGCTACAAAGTCCGTGCTTTGCTCCACCTTCTGGCCCAATGCATAGTTCTGCTCACTGAACACCTGCTTCAAAAAGAAGGGGTGAGGGTACTCTCACACTAGAATATGCTGTAGTCTGGGGTGAAGTCATCTGCTGCAAAATATCTATTCAGCACCCCTCACGCAGAGAAGGAAATTGAACTCACCTCTTCTATCTCACAACCACTGAGTGGTTAGATAAAAGGGGGACTCTCTGCAGGCCATCTTTGAGGTGAACCTAACTTCAGACTTTGAAAGGTGGCATATATACATCTAGCTCCAAAAGAGAGCTCAGCTCTTTTTTGCATCACCAAAGGAACAAGCACCATTTCAGTGCCTGACCACTTAACTTCTTTGCTTCTGCCATTCTCATTTTGTGGCTTAACTTTCTTCCTCTGTTATGGTTGTCATCTCTGGAGCCTAATTCAAAGCACTCTCTGAGGAGGCTGGACATGTGCTGGTTTTAGTTTTATCTGTCCATTCAATCTGGAATAGCACAGGATGTTTTAACAGTAACAGTGATGGAAACCCAGCCTCTGTTCTTCCCCTCATCAATTCCCTTTCACACTTGTTCCTCTCCCTTTGGGTCATAGCTGGCCTTGAAATTTGAACTAGTGATAATATGCTTTATTGCTAATCTTGTCGTTTGGAAGAAACATTAGCGATAGCTAGAATCCTGATCCAGGCTTTGACATTCTTAATTTTAAGGATAAACTTCTGAGCCCCTAATCTTTCCTAGCCTCTGGCAATATACAATTTACAAGGATCCCTTTTGCTAGGAGTCCCTGTGAATATTAGTACAGTGTGAAAGATTTCATAAGTTGATCACTGGGAAAACATTACATGACAATTTTTCCTTAGATCACCATAAATCCACATAAATATTTATGATCAAATGAATATGAAAGATTTTACTGATTTTGTGAGGAGTGAAAGCTAATAAAATATTTGTTGAACTCTATTTTTTTTCCTACTAAATATCTGATAGTTATCCAATAAAATTAACCTAATTGAAACTGAGCAATTTTATACGTATCCAAAATACTACTAAACTCACTACTGCAAACTCTGAGAATATACATTTTAAGATAGCAAGTCTCTTTATGACTTTGCCCCAAGAAACCAAATATGTCACATAGCAACTTAAGCAAAGGACCTAATCTCTAAATGTACCCACAGTTAAGTAATGTGTGCTTGCAAAATGTAACACGACCTTTGTTGTCTTGGTCATTCAGCATTACCAGCCATATCTCCCTTTCACGGTGAACAAACTTAGCAAAACCATGTTGACATGAAAGACAAAATTAGAGCACAGACTGATAATAAACAAGACCTCATCAGGAAGGAAGGGACACAGTGATTCACTGTAGAATTTGTAGCAGAGCTGACTAGTTTGCTTCAATTATCGTTTTTATGAAAATAAGAAATATCCCTCTGTTACTTCCTGTAGTTGCTAGGAAATCATCATCTTGGGACAAGATATCCTGGAAGGAAAGTGTGGCCTCTTGTCTGCTCCGTTCATCCTGGAGGTCCACGGGGAAAGAAGTCATAGTTCTCATAAATCCTCAGCAGATACCTACCTCCTTTGGTGATGTGTACATAGCAGGAATACCCAGTGCTTACTCCTGTGCTACTTTCTTACGGAGTAACTACAGGGTCAAACAGAGATGAAGCTATGGAAAGTGACTGGTTTCCCTCAATTTTTTTGATGCACCGATACTCATCCTCTTAGGAGATTTTCTCTGTAATCTTGGGGAAGGGGGGAGAATGCTCTTGTTCAAATGTCCATCCATTAGGCTCTTTAAAATGCAGAAATAGAGCTGAATGACTGTAGTTTGTCTGTTGTTCAAAAACTTGAACAGACCATGTAACTCTCCTAATGATAAACCTGCGTCACAGCAGTAGTACAGAGCACCAGTAATCGAGGATTACACAGTAGGAGGCAAGAAACTCCTAGTATTTGTCTTGTCCTGTTTTGTCTTATCAGTCCTTCAGAATTTCTTTTCCTTTTACACTTCAGTACACTTGCAGCGTGCTACGGGCAGGGCAACTGTTGATTCCAGCACAGCTCATGCACGCTGCACACTGGAGCGTGCCCTAAGCTGTATGGACAGGAAAATTATAGAGAGTAATAAAATATTCCCCCAAGCATTAATACTCACTTCCACAGCTCTTCTTTTGACGAATCATTTGTATATAGTAGTCAAACTGATAACCAAGGCAATTTTTGATCTTCCCTTGGACCTTTCTATGAGTTGTACATTATTAGAAAGGTAATGTAACAATGTATGCTTATAACTACAATGGCTCTGTTACAAAGCCTGCTTTTTACAGTTTAATATCTCATCTGGTTTAAATCACATTGGAATAAAACTTGGTTTCCAGCCCAGATGCACAGTTGTTTTACAAAAAAAAAAATTATTCAAATAGGACTTATTTTTGATACAAAGATCAGCAAGAAAATTAATTTTTCAAGGATTTCTACCTTCTTTGCAAAAAAATAACTTCACAATGATGTCATTGAGAAAAAATAAACAATTCAATGGTTGAGTTGGAAAAGCAGCCTTATTCTTTAGGAAAATGAACTCCCTGTAGTATTCATCACCCGGCTTTTTCTTGTTACACCACACAAATTCAGGAATCCTTTTGGGGACAGTTATGGTATTTTGGACATGTGATCATGAGGCACTTTTGTTCATTGTATTTCTTTTCATTTCCATTATTTCATTCGTTAGTTTTTCTAAATTGTGCGAGGGGAAAAAAGCCCTAAATCATAATGACACAATGTTAATCTTACTAACAATTTCAGGGTAAACAATACTTTGTTAAACTGCAGTTGTGTGTGAGATTATTAAGCAAAGAGTGTTTGCATCCACCTTTTCATGTTTGTTTTTTTTTTTTTCTTTTTCTTTCTGTCCTTTTTTTTTACTTTAGGAAAAACTGTGGCAATAGACCAGATGTTGCCATATACTACTGGTAGGGATAAGACTGATGGCAGTAGGAATTACGCATAGGAAGAGTTAGGTCATGTCTCAGACATATGGACGTGCACAACTGAAAGGAGACTCCTGCGGTTGAGCCTTCCCTATGGCTTCCCTGGGATTTCAGGGCCAGGTGTGCAGAAGTAAGCAGGTGTTGGAAAGACTTTATCTTCACTAATGTGCCAGCCAGCACATCTGAACAGACACAATGGTGTACATAATCTGCTACTCGTAAGGGCCATGAGCTTCTTTCCTGTCTTTTGCTAGGCTAATGTATTCTTAGGTCTAATTTTTCCATGTGCTTCTCATCATTATAGGTCATTCTTTACTGAGAATAGAGTTGGACTACCAAAGTCTGTCCTAAAGGGAAAACAGCACCAGTTGAACAGAAAAAAAAAAAAAAAAGTATAATAATGTATACACCCAAGAAGTAGGGAGAATTTAAATTATCTCAGGAGGAATAATATTATAATTTCTTAACTTTTGTGTAGTTTGCTTTCTACAAAGCTGTTATTAAATACTTAAATAACAGCTTCTTGTTGCTATTTAAGTAATGTAACTTAATTGTTGAAAAGGTTTCTCATCCTACTTTAAGCAGAGATATCAATCATCAAAGAAATTATCAAAGTAAGCTACCATCATATATGTGTAATCAAGATGTTAACTCTTCATTTACAATGATCAAAACCCAGGCGACTACTTGGATCACTAGTTGCCAGTATGGAAAAAAAATAGTTAACGATATTCTTAACTTCCTTTTTCTCTGTCTTACAGCATCTGTCTCAAAAAAAAATCTTTCATTTGAAAAAAATACTTCAAAATAAACTAATAAGGTAGACAGTGTGCAGTATGAGGTGAAGTCCTTTACTAAGTGAGTGGTTTTGACAGCAATGTCATAGCTGATTTTTATTCATCAATATGTTAAAGCAGACAAAACAATGCAATTAGTAAGACATGTATATTATTACTTTTAACAAAATATGCCAATAGTAAGTGATAAATCATGTCATGAGACCAAGAAAAATACTGCAAAATAAGGGAAGCATAGTTGCTGGCGTATCAAATGTGGCTTGATCATCAGCCTGTGTCAGGTTGGCAGTTGTGTCTGGGAATGAATTTTTTATTCTACAGAAATACTCCTGTCCTATAAACTACATTTCCATTTCAATATCTGAGACAGTCGTATCAGTGTTTTCAGTAGTGAACATCACTTATATATCACACAATATTGCATAATACATTATTAACCAGTAAAAATCACATTATTTCTTCTATAACACACACAATTAAAATACTTTCCTGTATGTCATTTGGCCATTATTTTTATTGCACAGTGTGTTCCTGGTTCTTGATTAGGACTAAGAAGTTTACATTAAATGCTGAAAGGGTGTTGAAAAGACACTCCAACATTCCTCTAACTGTAAGACTACTCTGAGAACGACAGAGTCACAGGCAAATGTTGGAGCCAGGGTTTTTTTGGTGCTTATGCCATATTAGCCATAGACCCATGGGCCTAAATTAACATCCTACTTAGACTTTGTCCCCTGCTTCCCCTGCTTCTTCCTCTGCCTCAGCTGCAGGATGACACAGGATCTGCAATGGTGAATCTGTGCTGCTTGGGAATTCCTTTGCTTATATCATGGGAATTCTGCCAGGTTGATTAATCATCTGTAGCTCAGTGGAACAGGACAAAATTGCCAGTAATGGGCATGAACCTACATCTATATTTGCTACATATTCTCAATTTGATAATTTTCCTTGATATAAATAGAACATGTGTTAATAGTACCTGTCACTCCTTTATAGCTTTCTGCATAACAAGAAAGATCCACAGGAATAGTAGGTGCCCTTTTGCATATTCATATGATAACCCTAAGCGTTAGACATGTAGTCACGGAAAATCGCACCAAAGCAAAATGAAACTTCAAATATCAGATCGGTTCTGGTAGGTCCAGAAGAGTGGCATTCTAAGAGGGACAGATCATAGATGCAAGACTTCATACAAAGTGTAGCACTGAGATGTACTAAATATAATATATCTATTTTAACTCCGTATTTCCATTCCTTTTTTTTTTTAATACCTGAAACTAAATACTGATTTTATGTCAGCCAGTCAAAATGTCCGGCATCTCTGAGCAAGTTTATAATCATACATTTGCTGTTCTGCAGGCAGGACCATCATGCAACAAATTGCAGTTACACTTTTCTTCTGGATTCTGCTCATTATTCCGTCTCCTTCATGGACTTAGTGTAACATTTCGCACAGCTTCTGTCAGCCATCATTTCAACAGGCTACAAATATATTTATTAATGAGGCTTTTTTGGTTTTTTAAACTGCATTGGTGAAAAAAGAGAGAGAAAGCATCTTTAATCCATGGATTTTCATCTGTTACATATTCAAATATAATGCTGCTAGGCAAGAGATTGAAGTGTATCACTGAAAAAATGAACAATGAAATGTAAAAAGTGTCCATATTAGACTGACTCTGCTCCTGCCATGTCAATGGATGTCTTGTTAAATTCACTTGGAGCACTTTCTTCATTTCAGGGTGCTTTTGGAAATTCCACTAAAATTTTCAGTAGTATTCAAGAAGTTTTGCAAATTATGTAGTGTATTTGTAATACCTGGCGATACAGTACAACAGCGAACTGCTCGACTAACGCGTGACTGGCATTTTGTATTTGTGCAAGTGACTTGGAGAACAGAATGAGCCTCTCTAAACCTGGTGGACTGCCCATCAGTTATAGTAACTTAAATGTAATTATAATTCTAGCAGATGTTTTGTTTTAAATTAAACTGGTCTCTGTGGTTGGCCACCTCTTCTAATTGGAACTTGTCTAACTGTGCGTTGGACACCATTGGCAAGGATTTAGTGCTAACTGTGTTGTGCATCCAGTGCTTTTCAGGAGAGGGCGAATTCAGTATAGTCAATCTTATTCTCAGGATGAATAATACCATCCTGTAGTTTTAAAACAGGTCAGTTTCTCTTAAGCTATCATTCTTTAATATTTAATCAGCACCAATAAATGCATTTCGTTTGGCCTTAACTATGTGTCACAGTAAGATAAGAGACAGGAAAGCTAATAAAATAAATTGGTTAAGTTGTCCAGAAGATAATGCATCAGAATTCAGAATATCTAACTCTGTTTTTCAAAGCGGATGTTGATTTAGGCGGTGGCTCATCGAAAGACACAATTGGTGAGCGAAAGCTAATAGACAGCTTTGGTGGCTTGAAGAATTGGTGATTTTCCCTCAATTGTTTCTCTCAGTTGCTGTTTGTTTTGTTTATTACAGGATACTGTTCCGAAGACAATAGGGTGTAAGGGTTACAGCTGGTGTGTGCTCAAAAACTGGGGGTGCAAAACGGGGAGGTGGGCTGGGGTGAGCTGCACGCCAAGAGCAGGCGTGGGATAACAAATTGCCCTTGCGTGAGGGCCCTGGCGTATAGAATCACTCACAGAGGTGGCTGTCGAGGCAGAAGAGGTGAAACAAGGGTGATCACAGGGAGTGGAAGTCGTTACTCCCCCACCTTGTTTCTTCCACCTCCGTTTTTCTTTTTTCGAGTCGTTTAGTGACCTGAGGTGAAATGGGCAGGAGCTGGGAGTGCACACGCTGCTGCTGGCAGCACAGGCGCTGCGGTTGCTCCCTGGACATGAAAGGAGGGGGAAAAAGCAGAAAGAAACCCAGTTGTTGTTCTCTAAACATAACATATGTAAAGATAACAGGTTTGCTTTAGTTGAAATCAACCCCTTTTTCCTGCAGAAATGATTTTCCCCTCCCGCTGCAGTTCAGGAAAGAGGAGAGATGATTTTTTGTCTCTCCCTCTCCTTGCCCGCACAAAGAAAACGTGGGCTGATACCATTTTTATTGTTCTGCTGGGGTGGGTTTCAGACCTCGCATTAGCATATTGAATGCCTAATTGAATTCGGGGGCAGTGTTAATCATCTTGTTTTGTTTAGGGGCGGTTGGTGAAAGGTGCCGGCAAGCGCTCGCTTTGGCTTGGGGTTAGCGTGGTGCTGCCACCCCAAGAAAAAGAAACCGAGAAGGGGGAGGGAGCTGGGGAAAGGCGAGTTGACTGAGTGATGTCTGGAGGGCGAACTCGTGTGTCTCTTTGGTGATGTTGTGCGCTGCTGTACTGAAATCCACCCCTCTGCTGAAGCTAAGGCAAGAGTTGGAGGCATCTGATGCTGCCGTT
Organism: Cariama cristata; assembly: GCF_000690535.1. Taxonomy (NCBI): domain Eukaryota; kingdom Metazoa; phylum Chordata; class Aves; order Cariamiformes; family Cariamidae; genus Cariama; species Cariama cristata. Next base: position 51,580 of record NW_009621836.1, read on the forward strand.
TCCAGGGTGAAATTTCTAAGGCTGATCACTAAAAACAACCACCAAAACCCAAAAATCTTCAGCAAAAATAGTCGTCAGAACAGAAGATCCGGCATCTCCCAGTCCAACTGGCATAACCCAGACAGACATTTGAGAACCATCTGCCTTTAAACT
>NW_009621837.1:0-35232 GCF_000690535.1 Cariama cristata
GGGGTGCCTGCTGTGTCCCTCGCCTTCCCTGGGGCCAGGAGGGGGCTTGCGATGTGTCTTATTCCCGTGGTTCTGCCTGGGAACCGATGCTGCTCCCAGGCAGAGGGGGTGACATTTAGCTCAGTTAGCCCTGCCTCTTGAATGCCCTCAACGTATCTGAGGGAAGTGGGCAGTCGTCTGGGGAAGAATAGGACTTTTAAGTAAGTAAAGTGTATTTTAAGGTTGGTCACAGTTCTGGGCCGAAAAGCAGTGATTTGGATAGTAGTGAGTCACCGAGCAACAAGCAGTGCTTTACTTTCATACTCCTCTTTGTGCCTGCAAGACTGTGAAACCAGTGTTACTGGTGTGATAAACTCTGCTGTGGCTGTCGCCATGCAGAGCAGATGCACATCAACTGTATCCTTCGGGAGTGAAGACATGCCGCTTAATTAAGCTGGATGAGAGTGTCGCTGTATGGCTAGTATGGTGGATTGGAGAAAAGGAGTAGCTGCACATAATGTAGCAGTCTGTTACTGAATCAGAAGCAGTATCCCCCTGATTTCAGATAATATCTGTTTTCATAGGTGATTTGAGGTAAGTGGTTTAAAAAAATGCATGGCAAGTGTTTGTTCCCCTGCCTTCCTGTGCACACATCTTCTGATTCATTGACAGGCTGCTGCATAAGGCAGGTTGTTCGTTTTCCCCAGTGGGACCACTAGTTACAGGAGCAGGCTTGGAGGAGAGTGTGCTTTCTAAGGGCATGACCTTGGTGATTTGGCTTTTTAGTGGTACTTCTGTAAGTAGTAGCAGTAGGTGGTACTCCTACTAGTCTTGTACCTTTTCCTTTCTGACAGCGTTGGGGACTGTTTTGCTGTATGTGTATACCCTATATATCTCTCCCTTTCTTTCTGGCTCTAATTTTTCTGTTAGCACTGGAGTCTCCTGATTTGTATCTGTGACTCCTTTCTCAGGCAGTCCTGACTGGCTTTGTGCAAGAGAAGTCCTTGGAAATCTACTGCGCCAGCTTCTCTGAACAAAAGTGACTGGGAGTTCTCCAAGGTTTTAACCTCGAGAGGATTACAGTAAGTTTGATTTATGTTTTGAACTACAACTTAGTTGTTACAGATCATAAAAACCTTCTAGAGTGATAGAACAATTGCCATACTAGTCCCTACCATCAATCTGCATAGCACTTTTTCCTCTTTGCTGCTGACAGTATGCTCACACTTTGATTTCGTCTTAGGATGTTCTTCTAGCATGCAATGGAGGTGTCCTAAAATGACAAGCAAAATCAAGCTGTTGAGAGCCTACATGTAATTATTGAAGTGGGCCATTCTGCTGCTACTAATAATGGTCTGAAATTCACTTGTCATGTGCTATTCGTAGTGCTTTTTATGTCCTTCCCCAGATGCCTGGTGTTATAATAAACTGTCCTTTGTCTACTACTATGTGATTTAAGAAGAAGCTAACATGCAAAATTTGATTATTCTTGCTATTTTATTCATGCTAGAAAAGCAGAGGCTGCAGAGCAAAGTTTGAGGAGCTTCCTGCATAGACAGATTTCCTTTCTGGAAGGAACACATTACTTCAGATTAACTGGAAAAGAGCTCTAGAAGTTTCCGTGTCCTTTTCTGCTGGAGTGTTTGTTTTTTTTGGTGTATTGTGTGGTGGGTTTTTTTGTGGTTTTTTTTTTTCTTCTTCTTTTTTACAGTTACTGAAATGAAATTAATTTCCAAATATATGTGTGGTGGTGTTGTGTGTGTTTGGTTCTGCATTGTGTTGTTGTTTTTGTTTTTAATCCTGTACTTTCAGGTAGAAGAATCTATTTGATTGAGTTGTAAGGTGCAGTAGGCTTTGTTGATATTCAGATCTATATTTCTGTAGTTATGAGAGATTTATGTGACTTCATGTAGTAAGGTTATGAGATTTAAATTTGCTATAATGGCATTCATCTGATTATACTGTGAAAGTATAATCTTTTCCATAACTTTCAACTGTTAAATACAATTTTTTTCTTAAGTGCCTTGTAGAAGATGTCGCAGTCTATTAGGATTACTGGAGCAATTTCTGACTCTGAAAACTGTTGCTCTAATGTTGGAGCTACAAAATATAGCCTTGTGCTACTGTGGGGATTTTGGGGGGTTTTGGGAGGGGAGGGAGAGTTTTCTCATCTAGTTACTTTTAAACTATTATTAAACGTTTCTTTCTACAAGCAGTTGCTTATACCACCTGGATTCACATATGAAGAAATTTAATGGGTTGTATCTTTGCATGAGTAGGGAGGTTGAAGAGATTATCAGTCTCTAAATGAGACTTGGATTGCTCTTTAACATAATAAGGCCTTTAAAGCCTCAATCTACTTATATTCTACATGCAGTCTAGAACAACTACTTGGGGAGAGAGAGCAGAACAATGATTACTTCCTTGCTCTATGTTTTGTGCATACCCACATTAAGATTCTGTATAGTGAAATGTAATAAGAGCTACTCTGTCACTCTTCTTCATTCCTGGTGTGGCCCAGCACCAAGATACAGTAGCCTTATTAAAATAAGTAACTGACAGGCAGGGAGAAGTGTGCTATTTACAGCCATCAGGGTAGCTCTAGTGCGTTGTGAAACTCTGCATTGGATGCAGAGAATAAAAGTGATGGAACAAAAGAACTGGCAACAAAACTAATGCTAAACTATTTGGAGAGTAGACCTGCGAGATATATTTATCTACAATAGCAATGATTTAAATAACTTCAACTCTTCTTCACTGGACGGTGTAACAGCTCTGCAAAGTCCTCTTTCTTTTTTAAGTGGAAAGTACTTTTGAAGAACATGCTGTAACTGTTTTGGGTTTTGTGGAGAAGCAAGGCTTTAGTGACTAGCAAGTGTGTGAGGCAAAGAGAATTTGGGTGTTTCAAGCGATGTTTCATGCTGCCTGCTGTCATTTGGGAGCTGGACAAGCAGAAGAGTTTTGGTTCCCTTGAATAGGGGATCCAGGGTCTAGTGGGAAGGTTCAGCGTTAAGGTTTCAACCTATCACACAGAAGCAAAAGATCATACGTGGACAGATCTGAAATGAAACAGGAGTTGGGAGCTTAAGTATGTGGGCAAGGCCAGAATTTCCAGGGCCTAGCTCATGTTGCCTGTCATGGAAGCAAAATACTGTTGGTGATATGATTTTTAAGAGTTCTTTCTCAAAAACCAACATTTTTTAAAATTAGAGTAAAATTTCCGACAACATACATAAAGTAAGAAAAACTGTGTTAGCAAACGTTACTTGGAAGTTTGCTGGCCTCAGATGTGAAGAGAGCTGCTAGAACAGAGTAAGAACTTATAAGAGTTCAGTGTGCCAGTTGGCAAGCCAGTGAAATCCTGCACGGGATAGCTGGATAACTTGTGCACATCACTGGATGCTGCGTGTTCATTTCCTTCAGGTGATAAGTACAGGAGATGCCAAGCGCTGTGAGCACCTGCGATAAGGTACAGCAACATTGAACACAGACACAGGAAAGGAAAAAAGTTTGCGCTGACCTGACTCCGGTATAAATTGGTTACCCTCAATTTTTCAGCTTTGTAATTGACTCTTCTACAGCTATGGGACTTTTCTGGATTTGGGAAGGGTACATAGATCTATGCAAGCTATAGTTTCTTTCCTCAGGGTAAAAAACCCAGCTCTCATTGAGTATGGTTACCTGGGGGTGACAGAAAGAAGAGGTAAAGGTCCTTTTCCCACTGAGGCCACTCTATTTGGAAAATATAATAGGAGATAAGTGGCCAACTTCACACCGTGTTGATCCCAACATGCTGTGGGAGGGTGAATAAAGCTCTTCCAAGATTCGTCGGCACCTGAGGCAGGGGACATGGGTGACCATATCCTTCTAGAAGCAGAGCACGGAGCAGGCAATAGCTTGTTTGATTGCCTTGTCATGTAGTCAGTGCCCCATGTGGAGCATAACTATGTTTGCCCGTTTCTTGAGTCTTTCTACCTCACTTCAGGGACTGTCTCTAAGCTTTTTTAAAACAGTTCTGTAATAGTTATTCATCATCATCAGTGGCATTTAGACTCGTTGCTTTATCGTCCTCTTCCCTACCTCCCCCTCCACAGTGAATCACAGGAGGACTGTTTTTCTTAGTCATTAACTGTAGGTGTTAGCAGACCCTAGTGCAGGCAGCTCAGGAGGAAAATTTAGCAGACAGCTGTCTGGCAATTTGGAATCAAATCAGAAGTACTTTTGTGTGTTTGAATAAAAAAATGATTCTTTGTAAACAAAAAGAATATATGTAGCAACTGTAAGATTCTCCTACAAATATGAAGTACAGTTAGTTTGGTGTATACATTATCAGAAGGGCAGGTGGTTATACCTTGGCCCCACCTCACAATGAAATATTGTGACTTCTTTTTTCCTTTATGATACCCCATGTTTGATATTCACCTCACAGATGCTTTTTGATATTGGACTTTTATTTTGAGCTGTAGAACTCCGTTTTGGCTTCTGACCATGGCTTATCTGTTCATGGAGAGTTATTCTGAAATAAGTTTTGTGCTTTAAATTCACATCTTACCTTAGTTCAAATTAACTTCAAGTGCAGGTACAAAAACCTTTAGGAACAAAGTTACCACTCTTCTCAAGAAAATTTAGTAGATTAATAATATTATTAAAGTTGGAGTTATGTATCTGATGTCAGTCCCAACTCACTATGTGCTTGTAAGAACTGACACAATATTGATGAGTGGAACAGAGGACAGATTCTGTGCTGGTTTTATCTTTGATCTTCTGGATCAGACATGTCTGATTCCTCTCCAGCTTTCTGAAGGACTGCAACAAACACTTAAAAGACAATCTAATGATTTTTTTTGAAGTGAAAAATCCAAGAAATAAAAGGAAAAAAAAATACAAACATTGAAGTGTCCCATAAAGGCTTAGGCTTATTACATATCACTTCCTATTCTATTTCATGCTTTCCTATGCCATTTTTATATTTGCTATATGGCAATTCTGCTTCATTCAGTGCATTATATGAAGACAAGTAGACTCAGACTTAAGGATGTAGGAGCAAATACTAATCTGTTCGTGAAGAATGTGGAAAAGGCTTGGTTTCATAAACCAAGGAGCTTATCTCCTATTCTTATGCTGATATGAAGAGTTAAATCTGTCACCAGTGTTGGATGGCAGGAAGTACAATTAACTTTATAGAGTAAGCTTTACTCTTGCTATAATCTTACTTAATGTAATGTACAAATATTGAGATATTTTGAAACCTTGCCTTTGACCAGCTGAGGTGAGAGGGAAATATTAACAAAAAAACCTTCAAGATGGGGCTTTCCTTTTACCTGGGCTTTTGGGTAGGCCCCAAAACTATCATGGTGATATGCTTAGTGTCCAAAACTGGCAAGGAAGTTTAGAGAGCGGTGTTACCTAAGGGGAATGCTGACCTCAGGTGAGAGAACGTGTGTGTCTCCTTTTTCCCTCTTCGTAGTTACTCATTGAATCATAGCAAGGAAGAAACTGGTTAGAGTGTTTTAAAAACTGATCACTGGCTTCCAGAATTGCCTGGAATACTGAAAAATACCCACCTAGTTGGATTATCTGAAGAAGGATGACCGATAATGATATTGTAAGCTAAACACCTAGTTTGAAGAAAACCCACAGAGAGAACTGTGGTACCTAACCATGTGAAAAGTATCCCAGTGCCTGCAAAAAATGAGTCGGAGATCCATCTGGCTCAGATGTTATGTAGTTCTGGAAATCTTAGTGTTGGAAACATCAATAATGCTTTTTGTTTCTCCCATTCACAGATTAAAGTACAACATAAAATGAAAACATCATTTTCATGCCTCTGAGGTAATATGAATAAATAAATAAATAATTCGGGACTGTGATAATGACCGTTCAGGTATAAAGAGCAAAGGAAAACGGAGAAGCAGAGTGCCTGGATGAAGTTGCAAATGTCTCAGAACTGACAGTGAAAAGACATCTGGGAAGCTAATAAGGTGAGTAATATTTTTTGTATTCTGTAGAGATTTCTGTTTTCCCGTGGTAAACGTGTATTCTAACTAGTCACGGAATGGGGTTTTGCTCAGTGGAATGGCACAGAAATGCTCACCATGACGATTGCTTCATGAAGGCGTTTTGCAAGCAAGATAATAGCTAGTGCTATTTGATATGGGCCTCAGTAGCCTTTCTGCTGCGGTGCTGAAAATGGTCACTTAAATTCTGGTTCTACTTTACAAGGAAAACTTGCTGAACGCCATTTACAACGATAATTATGCTTCTAGTGCTTGAACAGAGGCCAGAATGAAGTTCCATTAAAGAGTGTTTTGCCCTTGAGTTAAATGACACTTTGCAAAATGCTTGTCCAGTTTGTACGTGCAAACATGGGACTTTAAGGCTCGCATCACAGTGGTAAGCCTGGATCAATGGTCAAGGTGCAAAAAGTTGGAGAACAGAATGTGAAGAATGATGAAATTGTGCCAGATAGAGGTAAAATACGTTTATGAATTTTATAGTTACAGAAATGCTTTATGGGTTGGTGTTTGTGTGGTGTGGGTTTTTTTTTTTTCAGTTTTAATTTTCTGGCAGGTAAGACTTTGACAGTACCTAAAATTCTCTGACTAAAAGTGCCAAATGAGATTATTAAAATTCATTGGCCCTACCATTGTGAAAAATTCTGCAACTGATTAACTGAAATGCAGTTATTGTAGGTATGAATCTCGGGTCAGGAGAAAGTCTATGCCTTCCCTTTTTACCTTTAGCAATTGTTTTATGCACTTTCTATATGCTAATGAGCAGCTCTTTCAAAATCATTGTTTTTATTATGCATACAAGCAACAGATAGTCTTTAAAGGTGAAATTCTAAATCAAAATAGACAGCCTTCTTATAGTCCTGTTCCCACCAAAACCGCAAGCTTGCTTTACTAGTTATTAATTTTATTTTCTGTGCTTCTTAGATTGATGAAGGAAAGACTGGTGTAGTATGTAAGTGACACCCAATAATATCTCTCAGAACCAGTACTCTTTTTGCTGGGATAGCTTTACATGCAAGGCAAATAATTGCCTCCATTTGAAGAGAAAAATAATTTGAGAGGCTGTCATGTCCGTTTGTCTGTTTGCTCAGTGGAAAGGATTGTTCAGTGTGTGCTGCTGTGGCCTAAATCTTGGATAATAAGAAATCCAAACTTGCTGTAGAGGAAACTTTTGTGATTGGTGAAGACATTATGAGGACACACTTGGCGGTGAGTTAAAGGGCTGAATAAGAGAATACAGCTTCAACCAAATATTCTATTTCTCTCTTCTCACCTCTGTTTCAGATGTCATCTCTACGAAGGAGGGTGAAATCTGAAGCCAAAGCCCTGACATCAGAAGATGATGAGCTACCTTCGTTTCTTAATTCGTAAGATTACTTTTTTCCTTAGGATTTTTTTAAAGGTTTATGCTAAGCATGAGTGATTGTGTAAGATCACCTCTCAGTTTCTGAGAGGCTGATTAAAAAGTTTTAATGCACAAAACTTCAATTATAAAACACAAATTACCCATGCTGCTTCATGCTCACAGTGAAGATAGGGTGAAACTGAATTGCCAGTTGTTCAAACAGAATCAGGTGTGTACACATGCCAGTGACCAGCTTCAGGAAAACTTGGTAAATTTTTCCAGCGGTTAGCTCTGCAACAGCATGAAAGACCTGTATTTGTTGAGTCTGCCTACCTTTCTGTTCGTGTTTCCTGTTCGCTTTCTTTCATGTCAGAAAACATTCAGACTGGCTTGCTTATGTATTTTTTTTATGATTCTCATGAGCAATGTTGTTCACTCATTTGTTTTTCAGGAGCTCTGAATCAGAGGAGGAAGAGGAGGAGTGGGAGCCAAAAAGCAAAGTCGCCAAGAGACCTCGGTTGCCAAAGAAAAATGAGGCAAAAACTAAAAAAGTTGCTGCTCCACGATCAGCTGTGGCCAGGAAAAAGGTCAAGAAGGTAGCAATAAAAGAGGAAATAGTGAGTATCTCTAAGCAAGAGAAATTCAGTTACTGTGGTTTGCAAGTAACATGAGCAGAATTTTTCCAACTCTGGTTCACTTGGTTGCCTGAGTCTGATCAGCTCATCTGATTCCTCTGTTACTGTGAATATTCAGTATGTTTGATAAACGTGGCTTTCCTACATATTTAAGTGTCCCAGATCTAAGGGGCCTCCTTTTAAATTTTGGCCAATGATACTGGGACATAGTTTTCCCTGGAGATCTCTTTCAATGACAAAAATAAATATATACCTCTGTTCTTCTTCCTGTAATGAAAACTAAACCCTCTAATATCTCTGGTTTCTGTGTTGCACATTTGATGTCTTCTACCTTTTCACCAGCTGGGTACCATAACAAAAAGAAAGCCTGTACTTATGTTTCCTTGTATGGCTGTTTGATCCAGTAAGGATCGCAGTTTTATTATGATAAATGTAAGATGCACTTCTATCAAAAATTAATTATTTCTGTCAAAGATTAACATCAGAGGTCAAGTCATGACAGAAGCCAATCCTTCTGGCTTCTGAAAATGATCTCTGGGGAAATTCAGGAAAGAAGGTGTGGCTTGTCCACTATATCTTGGCAGACCAAATCTCAGTTCCAGTTCCCATGCTGCACCTAACACCTCAGAAGAGTGCTTCCCTGCCCTGCTCTTCCTTGTTTTTTTGAAATGAGTGGAGGCAAGGACTGTAGGTCAGTGTCTTCTGGGGAGCCTAATTAAAGTCTTTCCAGGATAATTTTATTTGATCTTTTAAATCACAGTTCTGCTGGGAGTGTTTGTATCTTTTTCTCCATGCAAGATGTATTTCAGGTTACTTGATTTCTGGCTTGGCATTTCCCTGCCAGACAGGGACATCACTTGGGAAAATGATGTCTGGTATCAAGTCTTCCTAGGTTTTAGTGGAAATGTTGAACCAGGTTGTGACAGTTAACGCTTAATATTGCTTCAATGCCTTTTTGGCAGGATGTATCCTTGCCTATTGCTCCTGCAGAAGATAATAGAATGCAGCTTCTAAAACCTGAGGAAGAAGATGTAGGCACTAAACAAAAAACTTTAAATCAAAAGCCAGAAGTGCCTAAAAAAACGGAAATAAATTCATTCCAAGGGAAGAATGTAAAGAGTTTAGAGAGTGATGAAAAACCCTCAACAAGCGTACCTGTAGTGGGATATCAAGTGAAACATGAGAAATCTGAGGAGGATTTTGCATTTGATGAACCACCTTTTAAAAAGATTAAGTCGTCTACATGTCCTGAAGGAAAGCCAGTTAAAAATCTGGGAGGCAACAAAGTAAAAGAAGAATTTGAGATGAACTGGGATATTGTACAGGTATGAGATCTTTTCCTTTTCTGAGGTATCAATGAAACTATTTCCTACATAATTAGCACTTAAATCTTAACATGATTTCAGTCCACTTGGCATCAGTTGGAGTGTCAGAGAGTCATTGTCCTGTTAAGTAGTCATTTAACCTCTGCTTAAATTGTCATAGTACATGTATAAATATAAATGTTGGTTGGTAACTGTTAAAACTTCAAACTTTAATATTTATTTTAATATTTGCGACTTTGGCAGTCCTTAGTACAAAGCTTGCCTGTAACAGTTTGCACGTTTCTTTTGTATCAGCACATAGGTTTTTTTGTGGATATAGTCAACTGAAACTCCTGCAGGAAGAGTTGCTGAAAGATTTGGGATGTCTGCGTGCAGAGTTTCAGAATTTAAGATTTAGCTAGTGTGGATTGTTTCATTGTAGAGACTCATTTGAGAGTATATTTCAATTTACAGTACCACCAAGAAGGAGATTGTATTTTTGGAACAACAGTGACATCAAGGGAGATACCATCTTTGTTTTTGTAGGATGTTAACTTTGAAGCTGTTCAGGTGAAGACAGTTTTAGGATAGCTCCTGTTCTGGAAGGTTGGGTGTGGTTATGGAAGATTTTAATATGAACAGATTGGGAATAGATTGGGCACATTCTATTCATCACCCTTAGTACTGCCTGCTTAAGAAAGGCATGAAATTTTGTTCCTGAGTCTTCTAAAATATTCCTGGAAATGCCAATGGAGAACTTGATCTTCATGTATTGCTGCTCTGAAACCAGTGGATATGATTGTACAGGAGTTGTTACATCTTTAAGTTTCAGAATAAAGCTTTTCTATCAGCTGTCTATGGGAGTAACTGTAGCGAAGTACAAACAAACTGTAATAGTTAAAATGTTACTGAGCTAAGGTACTTGTATAGTTTGTCCTTGATTCCGTATTGGTACACTGTAACTCTATTGTTAGAAAGCCCAATTTGTGCAAAATCATGTTTAATTTTCTGAGGCTTGGTTCATTTTGAAACCTTTACTAATATCATGCTAGTTTCCACGTATCGGTGGAGTGGGATTTGGATTGGGTTTGTGGGTTTTGTTTGTTTTGTTTAACCATAAGATATGTCAGTGTTGTTTTAAAAACCCCAAAACTTCCAAGTTTTCTTAATTGCCATGTGCAGTTTGTTGTCTTTCTGATTATTTTTTTTGGTTGTTTTTTTTTTTTTCTATTCTCAAGAGAAGCACTCCTTCTGCACTTTTTTCTTGTAGTTACAAGTTTCTTGAAACATTGGTTGCTGCATGTCTTTCTGAAGTACTGGGTGTGGTGGCTGGTTGCACAGAAAGCCAGGCAACCTGCCTTGGGGAGGACAGTAGTCCTTGCAGGCCAGCACAATATCTTGGCAGTGGTTTTGAATGTTGAGTGGGAGGCTGCTTAAAGCAATTTATTGCCTCTCTTAAATGTTGTGGGTCTGTTTGTTTGTTTGTTTTGCTTCTGACAGGCCTTGTCAGAAATAACAAATGTTGAACCATGGGTATGCGCAAACCTAATTCGCCTCTTTCAAGAAGAAAACACAATTCCTTTTATTGCTCGGTATCGAAAAGAGCTCATCAATAATCTGGAGGCTGATGCCTTGCGAGAAGTGCAGCAAACATTGGAAGAGCTACGGTAAGTTAATACAGGGAAGTGTCTGGTGGGGGGGCAAGTAACAACTGGCTGCTGCTTCCATATCCCTTGTTTTGCCACTTTGTACACACTACAATTACAAAGGAACTCGTAAAGAAGAAAGTTTAAAACTGAGGTAACTATGCTTGATACCTGTCTGTTTGTTTTTGTTTTTTGTTTGTTTTTTTTTTTTACTGTAAGTAACAAGAAATCTAGCATTATTAATTGCCAAAGAAAAATTAAGATCTTAGTTTCTCTGCAGTTTACTAAAACTGCAGAGAAAAAACTCTTTAAAAGACTAGTTTATAGGTTCTGGAAATATGTAGCCTGATTAGATGTAAGCTGCACTCTTAGAAGAAGAATCACTAAGAATCCCTTGGCTCCCTGCTTAGAGCAGCAAAGCCTCTAGTGAAGAGCACTACTTGAGATTTTAGTGTACCAGGAGGGCAGGCTGAACTGTCTCAGACCATTGCAGCAAAGAAATGATCAGCAAAGACCGCTGCAGTGGTAGATGAGACTGCTGTCATTTCTTCTTCCTTTTGGGTAGCTGTACATTCTTGAGATTGCAAAGGAACAGGCTTGCCAGTTGTTCTGTCAAGATAATGTCTTCCTCCTCATACTCCCTGCTATCCCCTAGCAAGAGATTCTTTTCAAAGAGGGAAGGTGGCCTGAGAGAGTTCTTGTCTGAACAAGTAATTTAAATCATAACAAAATACCTTTGCTGCTTGCAGTTGCTCACAGGTATCTTATTGGTCTAAGAGTCAAAAATCAGGTACCCTGTATTTAATGCTGCAGAACTGTCTTGTTATGAATTACAGCTGTAAGTGCTCATCAACATGGATTTAACTTAGAGCCTTTTTATTTGGCTTCCAGGCCAGTAATCTTACAAAAATGTATATAGCAGTAATGACTATTAGTATTGTTTGATGATTTTTCTTAAGGCTATAACAAGATATTTTGATACAGTTTTGAACTAATTGGAGCAAGAGAGTAATAGTTAGAAACTCTTTTGGATTATCAGACTTGGTTTGTTGAGGATTAGCATGAGATACAATCTTCAGGGGTTTTCAGAGCTCCAGCAGTGTTATAAACAAGGTCACAATCAATAGCCTTTTTAATACACTGTGAAACGTGACTGTTAATATCAATCTCTTGCATTTTAGTACTGTTGCGAAGAAGACGCATACAATGATACAGAAGTTGAAGAAAGAAGGGAAATTATCTGGATGCCTTTTAACAGCATTATTAAATTGCAGAACTTTGGAAGAATTAGACCATGTGGTCAGTACACTAGTCTTTTTCAGATCATCCTTAGTTTAATTGTAATCTTTAGTAACTAAATAATGCATAATGCAAAGTACATAGCATGACTGAAATATTTCCTTGCCTTTTAATAACTGTGGGTTTTCTTTGTTTTAAGACTGCACCTTATAAAACTGGGAGTAAAGGCACCAAAGCCCAGAGGGCCAAGCAGCTGGGATTAGAACCTGCTGCTCTCTCCCTCCTGCAGAATCCTATGGAACTCAATCTCTTTTCTTACATCAGACCCAATACCAAAGGTAAGTGCTCTGCTTCTATGAGCAGTAATGTCCTAAACATCTGAAAATATTTTAAAAGGGACATTACTTTAATTGTTCTAACATTGCTGGAAGTTATGCAACTATTTTAAATTCAACAGTTCTTTTAAAAATTTGTGGCAAGAGTTTACATTTAATGCCATGGGTCTCCAACCTTTCCTGTCTTTTTGTATTGTAAATAGTCATAATTCTGGTATACACGAGAGAGAAGTCTGGAGACGTTATAGTTGACATTGTATTTGCTGATAAGAGAGAGGGAACTGCAGCACAGACCTGAGACATCTTCATGATTCTACTCTTCCTTGAATTGTTTACTGAAGATTTAACACTGGTTGTACAAGAGGCTTATGCTCGTATTCTGTACTGAAGTAGATGTCACCCATCGTAGCGTATCTTAATAAAAATTGGCCTTGGGAGTGAGTGGGAAAGTTCTTGTTACTGAATGACTGTAGGGTTTGGAGAAGATGTAATCTCTGAAATTTGAGCAGGAACTTTAACGATATGATTGTTGCATACGGACTGCAGAATTGTGTTTCTTTGTGAATGCAGTTATGGGTGAATCTGTAGGGGGCAATCTCTGACAGTAAAATACAAAGATTGCTGCAACCTTCTGTATGGTGTTAAAATATAGATGTACTTCTATTCTTCCCTGCCCCAACACTTACTTTTTGAATTTTAACATAAAGGTACTGAACCTCCTTTGTGAGACTGACTCTTACTCTTGTGACTTCAGTTGTTCTTTTATTTTACTTAAATGTTGTTTATAAAATGATCCTAACTGATCAATTACCAAATATTCTGATTGTTTAATTACTGCATTTTAGCATATGTCGTTACCTCATACAGGAGTATATTGCAACCACGTATCTGACTATTCTGGCAGAGTTGAAAGAGCCAAAAGAAAATCTTCATGGTGAAAGCTGAAATAAATTATTTAGGATGAATTCAGAAGGCAGTGCTATTTGTTGCAGTGTAAACATTACAGTTTTGGGGGTTTTTTGTTTGTTTGTTTGTTTTTTTAAATTAGCACACCTATTTTCAATTTTGTGCTAAAAATAATGTTGCTTAGGTTTATATAATGGTTTTCATTTGAAAGGTGCCTCAGAAATTACATAAGTCTATGAACTGGGTCACTTTTATCAACTTGGGAGCCAGTTTGACAACCTATATGCAGCTTGAGATCAGAGTGAATTTTTTTTTTTGAAAACTAATGAGCCATTTGCCTTACAGAAAAGTTTTCATCAAATGTTAATATTCAGTTCTTTTAAATTCTCAGTGTTTTTAAACTTGTACTAAAAGTAAACTGAAATGAAAACAGCAGTTCATGTTTCAAAGCCAGATATTTGAAAGTTAAGCAAGCAGGTTCACCAGAAAACTGTGTTCTTCCTTTTAGTTGTATGCATGGTCAAATATTTCTCTAATTACACAAGCATGTGTTGTTTCTGCAATGGACACAGTAAAATGCCCATGTGAGTGGTGCTAGTTGGATGGGAATTTTTTGACTATTTCTTTAATCCTGACTGGTTTTGGCCTATTTTATCTCACGCAAATTTTCTGGTAGAATTAAAGTACACTTCTGGTATTTCAGTGTCCATATTCAATATCATTCATATTCAATATCATGCATGTCTTATATTTCCCTTAGCTTTGTATTCTGATATGACATTTGCTTTTACCATAAGAAGCACTAAGTCATAGATGTAAGGATCCAAATTTCACAACTTCTGATCAGTTCAGGCATTTAATAATGTATTCTTATTCTCATGTTTTTATTTTTCTTTCTGGCAGGTAAGTTTAGCTTCCCCTTTTCTTAAAAATGGGAAGGTTATATTTTTTTATAGTGTGTAACTCTTATAGCCCAAACAGAAGCAGGATTCTGAATTCAATACAAGTATTAGTTATTAGAACAATGCAGTTTTTTTAAAATGATGTAATAAAGCTCTTTCAAGGTATTGGTAGTCCATCAGACAGCAGAGTGAAAAATAACATGTGTTGAAGGAGACAGTTAATGCTGCATCTGCCAACTCTAGGATTCTTGCTTTTTGCTGTGAAGCACTTGTTACTGACTGTTGCTAGACACAGAGTTAGATATATTGATTTAAAATACAAGATGTTCATTTTATTTTATTACCTTCTGGTTCTGGCCCAATTCAACTGCTGTGCTAGGGAGAATACTATGCCACCTCTTCTGGTCTTTTGAAGTGAGGGATGGTGCTGTCTGTTGGAAAAGTGAATGATTCTATCAGCTCTCTAGAATACTTTGTGGAGACATTTTGTAACTTTACTGTTTGAACAGTGTTTAGTGGGGGAGAATGAGAGTACCCTGACCTCAGAAGTGTCACTGTGGAAACTCCTGCTACAAACCAGTGAAAATATAAAGCTATTACACAGAGAAAAGACAGGTTTGCCTGCAAAGATTTTAGGCAGTTTCCGTATCAGTAGCAAAATGTGTAAAATTCTGCTGCAATTACTCATTTTATTACAACCTCAAAAATTATACTTGAATATCCAGTTTTACTATTGTAAATAATTCATTTGCATCACAAATGTCAAGATCTATTGGCATCAGAGTAAAATCTTTATTTTTCTCTCATTTTAATGTCATTTTGACTTATACTGCATTGGTCACTTTAGGCTCATTAAAAATATAATGGTTTCAGATGTTTTGGAAAGGAAACTTAGTTAAAAAAAATTTGAATGAATTAGGATTCTTCATTGAAACCTCTGCAAATCAGTCGGATATCTTGTATCAATTTTCTTTTAGCTTCTGTATATTTTCTTAGTGCTTATGCAATTGTGTAAAGTAATTTTTCATATTAGGCTCTTTATAATTATTAACTGTTTTTTCTTCTAAGGACTTTCAACTATCCAGGAAGTAGAGGCTGGAGTACAGCATATTTTAGCTGACATCTTTGCTAAAGATAAAGATACACTGGATTTTATCAGGAAATTGTAAGTTTGACTTTTACTTTCTAAACTTGCCTGGTTACTGCTTGACACTAGTCAGTGTAATTAGTGTGCAGTGATGGTTGATTTTGGCATTGGTAGTCAATAAGGCAGACAAATATGACTGTTTTTAGTGCAGGAGTTACTGATCCTTTGACTGTGTTATCTAAATTTAAGTTTTCTGACATCACATGACTTCAAGGTTGTCATGTCCTAGGGCTGGTGGGACAGTAATAGTTATTTGGTGTTTGTTCCGCGCCCCCCCCCCACTGTGTACTATCTGAGACAGAGACAGGGCTATCAAAGAACAGGTGCTTCCTTAGGAGCATGCAGTGTCAGTTTGAATCAGCTCGGTTCTCTTCACTTAACCCTTGTTTGCTGTTTATTGTGACTAATGGCCAACTTCATCAAAAGGCTAGAGCACAGCAATGTGATAATTTCAATGAAGGGGTTGTTTTGTAAAGGATGTACTGTCACTACCAGACTATCACTTTCATTCTTTCGACTGCTAGAATCTCCTTAATCCGTACGCAGTGCTTTAAAGATGTATCCTGTTGATCTAAAGTGTGTTGTATGTATAATAATCATGAGGAGCATTCAGGAAGCTATCTGTTTGGTATCCCTGTTACTCCTAAAAATAATGAAAGCTTTTATAGGTGTTAAGCACTCAAAGCAAGAAAATAATTCTGAGACTGGGTAGATCCAAGAGAGATGTTGCATTTCTATAAAATAGATAACTACTATAACTTTTTTGCAACTTCCCAAAATTTGTTTTGTGAAATTGAACCAATAGCTGACCAAACTGAAGTGCAGATGGTGGCTTTTAAGTATCCATCCTCTTCAGGAGAAGGGCTGTGTTTGGCTTTTTCTGAGGTCTGCTTGAATTTCTTCTCTGGATATGTTCCAGTCACTATGTGTTATGTCAGTCTCAGCATTAAGGTATGTAATACAGTTCTGCAGGTAATTAGGGTTAACAATATTTGTAATTGGGCAGAATACAAACTTCATTTTTATTTAAGGCAAACACTAATGACTTGTTAAGTTTCATGCTAAAACATCTTACTAACATTTATTTCTTTTATTCAGATGTCAGCAAAGGTACATTTGTATCCAGTCAGCCTTGGCAAAAGTGTCGTCCAAAAGTGGAAATGAAAAAGATATCAATAAATTCCAACTGTACCATGAGTTTTCTTGTAATATAAAGAACATTCAGCATCATCAGGTACAACTACAAATTTGTTTGTTTTTTTTTTTCTTAGAATTTTAACTATAGCAGCATGGCTTTGCTTTTGAATTTTGTTGCTTAAAACTGGTTCTAAAGATACTTGATTTTGCTTTTCAGTTGTCAGAGGTAATAGACGCTTTCAAATTCTTGAAAGAGTGCTTATTCAGTATGCCCATTGTCTAATTAATTCTCAATAAACAAATTTTTATAATTATTTATATGTATCAGAGATTTCAATACTGGTGTGATTTATTTTCAGCATGTGTTATTCCCTCCCTCCCTGCAGTGACAAGTGCGTAGCAAGTGTTACCAGGAGGGGGTAAAGGCTAAGCAATAATTCATGGTCTGTAAGGGTGAGACTGGGGTAGTAGTGGCATAGTAGTGGAAGCTGCTTGGTTGGAGTGTAAGGATTTGAAAAAAAAACTTGGATAAACTTATTCTTTGTTTCTTTTGGATGTTTGCCGCAGCACTGAGTAAGAGCGATATGAGCCATTTGACACTAAACATGTCAGGTGAAACTGGTGAGAAGTATCAGGGAAGAATCCAGAAAAATGAAATTGAAGGTGACCTACAAAAGCAGCTCAGGGGAACATCTCATGCACTGCCCCAAAAACAGGTTTATTTTGTAAGTCATCAGTATTCCTTTCTGTGAAGCATCTTTTGGTTATCCTAAGCCCCAAGCCTAGACCTATATGACTAGAAAAAGAAATGAGGGATGAAGCGAACTTACTAGCTAATGAGAAGCTGATGACTTGATAGCTAGGCTGCCCCTGTTACTGAAGTTCAAAGGCTGAAGTGTGATGCACTCAATGCAACTGTCAAGACTTTTGCACTGATCCATAACTAATCACTCAGTGAATTGTCTCTTGTTTTGGTCACAATTATCTAGCTTAAAAAAAACAAAAACAAAAAACCAACACAAAACCAACAAAAAACCAAACAAAACCCCACCACCAACAAAACCGCAAACAAACAAAAAACCCCCCAAAACAAAACCCAAAACCCAAACCAAATAAACACACAAAAAAGACCCTCTTAGCTGCTTCAAACCAGAAATGTCTTCAGGACATGGTTTAGTGGCCATGGTGGCATTGGGTATATGGTTGGACTTGATCTTTAGGGTCTCTTCCAACCATAATGATTCTATGTCCTTTTCCTTTAGAAGGCTGCCTTATTCTACAGCAGAATGATTTTCCTTTTATACCTATGATATGCTCTCATTTTTTTTCTCTGCTTGCTATTTTAAGTGTGGTATTTTGAATGAATAAAAGATTTTCTTGTATGTCTTGAAATTAATTTATTACAAAAAATATTTCACAACATGTATGGGCTAATTTTAAACCCTCTTCTCCCCACCCCCTCTTCCAGTATGGATGATGTTAGGTGAAATACTAAATAACTATAAGTGATTTTTAATAGACAGGCCTTCTGTAGATGTTTGAACAAGTACCTGTGCTTGTTCTCTTTGTGATAAGTATGAACGTTTCCTGTATTTATATCAGGAATTATTTGGTGAAAACTTGCTTCTGGAGGATATGGAAAAGTCAGTAGAGCATTCTAAGACTGCTGTGGTGACATACCACAAAGACTTGTAGATTCATCAGGAGATTAAGTGTTGTGCTGTATTGATTTTTTCGTTTGTTCGGGTGCTTTACAGTTGAATGAATACCTTGGCTGTCAAAGACTGTTTAGTTTTTCCTGCACTGAGAGTGGTGAATACCAAGATATGCAATGTATATTGGGTGTACAAATGTTTCCTGGGATGATGGTATGATTTACTTCTTCTCCAAGGCATCACCTTTGTCTGTTTTAAGTAAGGAAAACTGTTGCTTAGCTAGAGCCAGGGCTAGAAACCAGATTTCCCAAACCTCATCAGCACTCTGACCGTGTAGCTGCACTGTTTCTTATCCAGGATGTGTCCTTAGTTTGTCTGTTTGATGTTAAGATTTACTCAATCTGTTTTGGTTTATTTCTCCTTGTGTCTGTCACTAACCTCTTTCTTTTCCCATTCTGGCTCTCTGGTGAAGTAATAACTGCTGTACTTGCAGCTGGTGGTTCTGTAATCATGGGATGTTTTTGCACTCTTACATGTTGTCTTACATCTGTATATTACTGCTATTGACTATTCTAACACATTGAATGTTTCTCTATTATGAGTCTTAAGAGCCTGGATTGTTTGTGCTTCATTGAGGTTTCAGGACCCAAGGTATGTCAGGGCTCTTTTGTATTAGTCAAGGAAAAAATGCATTTTATTGTCATCTGACGTGTGGTTTGCAGAGTTCCCTGTTTTGTAAAAATACTGTAACTTCTCACTTCTGTTGACTTTTCATTCATTGTTAGTTTTCTAGTTCCTTTCTTTGTCTCCCTTTTGTGTTTTGATGATGAAATAAGGAAAGAAAAAAGGTTTTCTTTATCTGCCATTTCTTCCTTAAGCTTAAACTCTAGTATTGTGCTTTCGAAAGTCTTTCTTATAACCTTCAATTTCTTTATTACCTGACCTTACTACCCTAATGATGCAAATTACCATTTTTTTTGTCTTTTATTTTCTTGGGTTATAACCATCCTTTTTACTACCTAAGAGTCTTTAGTTTCTCCATCACCTAAGACTTTGGAAAAAATATTTTTCTGCATTCAAAAAGCTGGTTAAAAATATGTTCTTGGATGTGCTTTGGGAGAGGTGTAGATATCTGTATGTGAAGAAATTCTCTGGTTTGGTTCAGGATTTTTAAAAGAAGCTTATACCTAAAAAAGGTGTAGGAAAAAAAACTGAAGCTCAGAGGGATTTATAAAATTTACTAATCCCTCAGGGCTGCAGGTTAAATAGCTGTGTTTGAAGAACACTTGCAAAATTCACTGTTTTGAAGACCTTCTCTACTCCTGTTGTGACTGCACATAGATGAGTGTTCTCAAAGTGTTTAGCTAGAGGCAAAAGTAGAAGTCAGCTTTAAATCACCTCTTAGCAGAATTGCAAATAAAGGATTCCATAAAATACTGCACTGAAACTGGTCATCACCTGAGTAGGGAAGTGCTGGTAATCTTAAAGGTCTGTGTACAACCCTAACTCTGCTGTAGCTTACACGTAGAATAAAGGGGACGGGCAGTAGACTAGCATGTTACCTGTACGAGAATAAGCTGTGTCTTTATGACCAAAGCCTTGGTAGCCATGAGTGTCCCTTGCAGCGTGTGTTACAATGAGGCGAACTGGTGTGCAGTAAGCTGCAGCTTGGTTCTGCAGCTACCAGCACACACGCTGTAATTCTGGGTTACTTTTTGTACCGTTGTCATTTTGGGTGTTGAGACATGCCATGAAATAATCACAACTTGCGTGGAGTCAAGTGGTTGGACTGAAAAAGTTAAAAGTTAAAATACTGAACCTGAAATGCCGGGGAGGGGGGGGGAGGGAAGCCAACTTACTTGTTTAAAAAGCCTGACTCCAGATTTTGACATGGTTGGATACCTGTGGGTGTTTCCAACTGGAACATTTCGCTGTCAGGAGGTTCAGCCACAGTTCCTTCCTTTGGCAGCAAGGAGAACCTGACTGGACTGTCTTAGGATGTAGTTGGGTAGCTATACCAACACTGTCATAACTAAGGAAAAAAAATCTTTCTAGAGTTTATTTGAATTTTTTGACTAATCATAAACAGTTCAGTGTTTGTGTATGCCTTGGGGTTGCTTTCCTCTATTTGGAGATGACTGAATTGGTGGGAGGAAAAGAATTCATGAATAAAGTGTAATGTTCGAGGCAAGTGCTCTATTTTCAATCTCATACTTAAAAAGGAATTGGAAATTAAAGTCCTTGGCAAAATATACAAAACTTATTCAGTGAGTCTAAATAAATCTGCAACATAGAAGAGAGCTGTGCGAAATGAAGGATGTTGTATTTTTCTGATAAACAAAATAAGGTTTGAATCTCGTGACTAGATCAAATTATTGTTCTTGTTTTCTCCAAAAAATTTATGTTGCTTTTATTAACCCTTCCCCTGGATCTGTCCCAGTCTTACATAAAAACAGTGTTTTTCCAGAACTGAAAGATTGCTTTGTGTCTAGAATAGCCAGATTTTAACTGTTACTTAAAAAAAACCCAAAACAAATGCCAAACCAAACAAACAAAACCACCAAAATTACCTCTATTATATTAGAGGGAGAAATTGACTTATAACTTTGTTAATTGAACATTTCTTGGATGACAGTTCTTCTCTGAATGCATGTCACTTAAAACAGGATAGGCAGATTGTTTAAAAATAAAAATGTAAATGATATTAGTGACTGTAATACAGCTGGTTTGAGTTCAGGTGACTGAAACATTCTGCAGATGGAGTTCCAGGAAACAAAATGTGATGCAAATAGTGACCCTGCTAACAGCGTGCTGAATGATGACATTATAATTCTCTCAGATACATTCTCTGTCGCGAGCATCATTTTTGATTTCATTTTAGCTTGACATTTAACTTTCTCTTTCTTAAAAAAATAAAATCAGAATAAACGTGAAAGCATTTGATTTGTTAAAATGTGTCTTTCTAATCTCTATATGAAAACATTTGCTTTGGCAGTCAAGGTACCAGATGCTATAATATTTCACATGCAATCTTTATTATTAGCCTTGTTGTTCAATGATATGTCAGGCCTGGTATGTCACAGGAGCAGTAAGGCTGAGGAATATAAATTGGTACTATGTCCTGGAGTCATTTTAAACCATTGTATTTAACATATGTGACATGTCTGAGTTAGCTAGTGATTGAATTAAAGTTCATGATTGACATAGAATGCTCTGTTGTGACAGTGCTCAGGGCCTGCTACATACAGCAACATGTGTAGTCATACAGGAATGTCAACTTCTAGCAGGTTTTTTTTTATTTTTGCACTTTAAAGTGTTTTGGAAGGGAAAATGAAATCTAAAAATGTGTGGCTCTTATTTGTAGCTGCTTCTAACTATTATCCTGTTTTTAAAATCCCTCGGCCAGTGAGTTTTCTTAATATTATAAGGCCTGCTTCAGGTGAACATTCAAGCGCTTCATAGTGAGATTGGATAGTAGATACCCACCAGGATCCTCCAGGATCCACCACTTGTATTGTGATCCTGGTTTTAAACATAGAGCCTCAGACTTCTGTTTAAAATTGAAGTCTGTATGCACATAGCGTGTGTGCAACCAGATTTAGCTTTAGATCATGAATATGCAGTTGTGTACACAAGACTGTGCCAGAAATATGTGCATACGTTTTAAGACTGGAGTGCTAATATCAATGTAAAGAGTGTATCTACAATATTTTCTGCTATTTGTGCACTAGACATGACTAATTCTAAATTCATCCTCTTTCAAAATAAGCCGATTACCTTTGTGTCACAAGTTCTGAATCGTAATTTTAAATTTGGATTGATCTTGGGAAGAAAAATGAAGCCTGAAGCATAGGACTAACTTTCTCCCGTACTGATTAGAATAACTTTTCGATTAATTTCTTGAGTTTTAATTTGGGTTATTGAACAATATTATTCCACCAACTAAATTCATGCTGACTTGTCTTATAAGTGCATTTAAGATAAACTGTATCTTGAGATTGTAGACTCCAGGAAAAAATGTATGATTTGTTATGCCACAGCATGATTTAATCTATGTTTAAATTGTGGATGTTATCTGTACATGCTAGTACTTTGTGAACTGATTTACTGTACCACCATCATGATTTGCTACAGAATGTCAAGCAAGTGCATACACAATGTTGATAAGTTTATCTTTTGGATATTTTGTGTGTCATCTGTCTCTGCCATTTATGTTTGCACTCAGATTCTGGCCATTAACCGAGGGGAAAATCTGAAGATCCTGACAGTGAAGGTCAACATTCCTGACGGGGTGAAGAATGAATTCTGTTGGTGGTGTGTCAATGAAAGGTCTGCATAGATACATATTCTTACAGAAATCTCTTTTTTTCTATAGACAGCTGCATACTGAAATGTACCTTACATGTCTCATTACATTAAGAGAACAATTTAAATGAATACTTATTAGATTAGATGAAATTAGCAAGTGGATAATTCTTATGCTGTATTTCCAACTGCTGTAGCATTATGCTGAAAAGATCTTGCCTTTGGCTGTATTTGGGGAGTTCTGGCACTGTTCTTCAAGCTATTGAATTTTAAAAAAAAAATATGTGAAGGCTGATGAGATGTGAACATATTTAGAAATTGTGATATGCATCCCATCCAATAGTCTTTACTGAATGGAATTTGTAGAATCCAATAGAATATACTTCTAACTTCTGAAAATAGCTTCATATGCCTGGTTACAATGATTAAAGAGGGATACCTCAGATTTTTAGATCAGTAAAGTACATAACTTTGAGTTTCACAAATGTAAGGAATGGCATGTTTAAAAAAATGTGTTGGATTTAATAGACGAACCTAAACGTGGCTGTCTTCAATCCATGATTCTCAAATGTCCTGTGACCTGACTCTTGCGTTTTGATCTTTGGTTAAGTTAGAAATCTAGGTTTGAAATTTTGGGTGATTCTTTTATTTCTTGCTGTTCTGCTCTTACAAGTTGCTTTTTTTAAGCCTGTAGTGAGATGTTTAGTGTTACATAATTTTGACTCTTTTTTTTTTTTTTTTTTGCAAAAGTTTAGGTTAAATATATGTTGTTTTGTGCAATATATCTGTCAGTCTTTTTCCTGGAAACTGTGCCTTGATGTCCTCTGTTGGAGAATATTGTGATCCAAACTGTGCATCTTCCTTGCATGTATAAAAGCCAAGTTTTTCTTTCTCAATAGTTTGAGATATTGGGCATTGTTCTGAGGATGTCTTAGAAACATCTACCTTTGCATCCTAAAATTGAATAACCAAAAGGAGGAAAAAAGATAGGAAAATATGCACTTTTTAAGTGTATAAAATTGTATACTGTGATAGCACTTTAGCATGTATTTTTTTCTCCCATACCAAGTCCAAGAAAGGGATGTAGTAAAATGTTCCTTTTCACTGTACGAACTTAATAGTTCTGCTTCCAACACAGAAGCCTCTGAAAGAGCTAAAATATTGTTTGGCCAGATAACATAATATGATCTAGGACTTAACAGTAAGTAACTTTTTTTTTTTTTTTTCAGGAAAGTATCAGGATTCATAAACACACCTAAGATTTATTCTAGTTTTAATACCTGTAACAGAGTTTCTATGCTTCCCCCAAGATATATATTCTGTAGGCTGAACATATCTGTCTACCTTGCTTTTACTGCGTCTGTGATGGAATTTGGAAGTACTGTGAGCCATAGATAATGGAACAGCTTGTCACTGCTACACAAATGAAAGTGGGATGTAAATTGAGATATTTTTGGTTGATTACACTTTTGTGAGTCATCCTGAGATAAAAAGAATATTGACCTTGGGAATGGAACTACTTATTAATACTTAGCATTCATAAGGCCATATATGCTTATGGCTTTTTACTATTTAAGGACAACTTCTCTACCATCAGAAGACTTTCAAAGGAATGATTTTAGTAGATCTTGGTGCATTAACATCTAGGACAGATTCCGATCTTCCTCATTAGATTGACAACTGTGTTATCAAACTGACAAACAGTAAATGTGTATTCTGCCCTGCAAGCTCAGTAATGACTGTCCAAGGGTGGGAGTTGCATTATTTTCATTGCATTGATTTACTGGTCAGAGCAGGAAGTTAAGAACTTTTGAGGTAAGGATTTCAAAACTTTGTGAAGGTATTAACTAATTTGCTGGAGGTCACACACAAAATCAGTTGCACAACCAGAAATGCCACCTTGCTACGGAGTTTGGCCAGTATTCAAGCCACAAAACAGTATCACCTACTGCCTATTGAATTAGTAGCAGACCTTTACCTATTCTTCTGAGGTGAACTTTTTAGCATTAAATGCCCCTGTGATGGGAAGTGGGTTTGGAAGACTAGAGTTCTTCATTACTGCATTGAGCTCTGTGTAGATGCTCTCTGAGATTACTGTATTTTCTTTGCAAGTTCAGATATTTAGTACCCTGTAGAAGTATCTGTATTTCCTTGAAATTTGGGTTTGTGATGAAAACTCAGGAATATCCTTATGCCTGGCCCTATGGATTATATTTTTCCCCAGAAAATGTCATCTCTGTGGTTTGACAGCGAACCTAGTTCCATTAACACTAGAACTGCACTGGTTCCAAAGACAGTTGTGAAGTCGGACATGGAAAAAGGATCAGTGAGAAACAGGCGGAGAGGGGCTGCTTAGCTGGTTTTGAGTGTAAAGACACCATGGAGTTGTTTCTCGGGAAAGGGCGAGAGTTTGTTCCAAAGTAGGATTGCAGCCCTGAAAATGAACTTCAGTGTTTGATAATCTTTTTTCAGTTTCCAGGCAAAATTCTCAGATGCTGTGTGAAGTCCATGGTACAGGCCTTAAAAACATGCTTTGTCTGGGGTTACCAACTTGGTACCTGTTTCATATAGTGTCTTGGAGGAAAACAAAGCTCTGCTTTTTGTGCTTCTGATTTAAAAGCCTAGCCGTGCTCTTCCTGGAACAGTCATTAATTAATACTAGTGGTTTTTAATATGGGCTAAATTAATTCTGTTGATGTAGAGTTTCATCCTCTGAGTTGTATCAGTAGTCTAAGCCATTTATGCTTATGGTGGTCCTTGCTGTGAGCACATGCACATGGAGAGCTGATGAGCAGAATAAGATGATATTATTTATATGGAGCTTTTCTAAATAGGGCTTCATTTAAAGGGCTTCAAAAGTCAGCTCTTGATTAAATAATCAAGAAAAATCTGTTCTTAGAGGAAAGCTTAACTAGGCTGCAGTGATCTTTGAAAATATACACACATGCTTTTGCTTTGTTTTTTCCAGCAAAGTGGATTTTTCTCTTTTCTCAGGAAGTATTGGAATTATTAAAATGCAGTATTTGCTATGATTGAACTTACTGTTTGGATATTTTTGCATTTGTAGCAATTTCTAATATAATGTTGCCTAAATAATTTTTACTTCTATATAGGCAGGCAATAAAAATATCTGCTGTGATAACCTATTTACAGAGGAAACGTTTGCTAACTAGTTTTAATGGATGTAAGAGAGGGGGAAACAGCTGCCACATTTCCAAATTCATTCTTATTTGTGCTGAGGATACTTTCTGGGGGAGTGCAGTCATACTTGCCACCTGTAAAAACTTCATGTTTATAGAATTGGATGGCAATAAGAGGGTTTAAAGCCTTTGCCAGTTTTAGATAGGTATGGAAAGAGTCTCTAGTTACAAATAAGTATAATAGAACTATTTGCAAAAACTGTTAGCGAGGTGGTGAGGTCATGCGGCTAAGCACTCACAACTCTGAATGTTGTAAAACTAAATGGTAAGCTTAATTCTGCTCCCATGTCTGTCTACGTTAATGCAGTGTTGACTTGATCACACATTTCTCAACTATTATATGCACAGACACTTAGAAAAGCTGTTTCAGGAAATTGTAGATCCCTTTAAATAACAGAAAAGCTGTCTGGGTAGGAGCAATTTAGGATTCTCACTATTTCTGAGTGAGTGCAGATAAACCAAGTCAAAAGTAAAATTCAGTCCTGTTTTTGCCTGGGCCTGCACCTGGACACATTATCAAATGGCCATAATTCTATCATGCTGCATTTAAATAAAAAAATAACTGGCCAAACAAAAAAACTTGAAAAACTTAACCAGACATATTCAAATATATGTAAGTATCTCACTTTGCAGTTAGGGACCCAGGCATGTAAAAAAAAAATACACTAAATGAAGAAAACTGTCAGGTATCAATATTTTAAAAAGAAATAAAAAACAAGGAAATTGTAATAGAAAATGTTTGTAGTCTTTACTTCTGTTTGAGTATAATATATCTGGCTATGCCTCCTCAACCATTCTCCCTTTTTGTTGGGTAGACGGTCTCAGTGAGTCAGTTGTGCTGGGTCAAGGACTCCCTCCACCCCACCACTAAAATTGCTCAAAATAAAAAGATCAATGGAATAAATATCTGGGATCTCTGTTCTGGGGGCTTTGAAACTGTTGTGTATTTTAGGACAAAATTTAAGTAATTGTCGTTATGGCTATGACCACTGTATACACTCTTCTTAGAAAAGGGAATGCTTCAAAAGTTCAGCTTAGAAAAAGCTGGGAAATAGTCTTGTGTTTGTTTAGTATTGTTTATTTCATTTTCCCCTTTTCTAGAATATTATTTACGATTTAAATATATCAGTAACAGGTAAAAGAGAAAAAACATTTGCAAATTGTTTGGATTTTGTTGTTTAAGGACTGCTGCAAATTTCATTTTGAATTTGAATAGAGATACTCAAAGCATTCCAAATGAAATTTGAATTGGGTTTCATTAATTGATGTTAGTTTAGTTCTTGAATTTCTGTCTGGACACGGTTGCCTTACATCAGTAACTGCAGTGACACTTACAGAGGATGTTGAGTCATTTTTTTTATCTATTGAGGAATAGCAAATAACACAACCCTAATGGTAATACGGAACTAAGTTCTTCATTCAGTTATGGTAAGCTTTGACTTCTCAAAGTGAAGAGTAACATTTTTTGTGTTTTCTTTAAAACATAAAATACTAATGAAAGAAAAGATAGGCCTTGTCTGATAGTAGAACTATGAGCAACTTCTCATTCTGTTCATATTTGAAGCTATGATTTCATTGCCTAATTATTGTAGTAATTCTGCAGTTTATAGGACATTACACTCAATATAGGAGTCTTTTTTTAGAAAATTTCCTTTTTAGCTGAGTTTTTGCATATGCTGTTAAAGTATTTTTTGGGTTTTTCTTTTTCTAATCTTTTGCAGATGGAGGCCAAAACAATTTTTAAAACCAGAATTAATGAGGCTACTACGGAATTCAGTGGAAGATGCATATAAACGCCTTATATATCCTCTCCTCTGTAGAGAATTCAGGTAAGCCCAGAACGAATGCGTATCTTCATACTACCAATTTCTTAAGAATTCCCTCCTTGAGTTTTTACTAGAATGTCTTCTACCCGTTTGAAAATATCAGCATGTTTTTAATCCTCTGTGCTTACAGAAATGAACTATGTAGTCTTGGTTCTGTAGATTTAATTTGTGACCCTATCCAGTTTAGGCTACAGCAGAGAAATGATCTTTCTGTGAAGACATTTTGCATGTTTACATATTTGTTTCTTGTACATTATCTAATAAAGTACGGTTTAGATGTACATTACCATAACAGTTTTCTCTTTATGTTTCTGTTAGCATAAACCATTATCTCACTGAATTTTCCCAGCATCACTTCATATCACAGCACTAGTACTGTCAGTGACATTGTTCTGACTCCTTCTCTTTTATCTGTCTGAAAGCAACCAGCAAAGTAATTGTTGTGGTTGGAAGTGTCCCTCATGTTTGTCATCTGCACTTTGTGGTGAATGACTTAGTTATAGGATTAGTCTGATACCATTTTGCGAGTATTGTGATGTGTCTAGAAAAGTCAGTAAACTTATTTCTGGTGATACTGATGATGTCATCAAAGTGTACTGGTAAGATCTGTAATATTGTTCTATATTAAAAGGAAATTTAAAACTTCGTATCAAAGTAACATTAATGAAATATCCTATTTTCATGGTGTAGTATAGGAGTTTACTACATAATTGAAATTATTTAATATGTCAAAAAGTCGACATTCTAAAAGTGTTATATTCTAATGGCTAACAGTACTGATGGTGTGATTCTTCTCTCGAATATAAGAGAAGCTCCCCAGAGCATAATATGTTTGATTCTGGCAAGGCTTTCTGATATGTGACCTAGATTTTAATACTTGTTTTAAGGCAGTTCAAATGGAGTTTATGAAAGAGACCCTGGTTCTTGGACCAGAAATGTTGAAATGACTCATATCAGAATGACATCTTGGTTATTTAGTACCTAAAATCACATTCTGAAATGTAGTTCTTCTGTACCTGCCGGGCTGTGCTCTTGTGTTTCTGTTCCAATTGGAGTTGTTTTCCTGGCACTTCTTTTCACAAGCATCATTGGCTGGATGTTCTACGTTCTTCCCCTCTGAAAAGAACTGTCAGCAGTTTTGAACAGCACGTATTTCTAATGGCTTTTATGTGTCTTCACTACAGTATGTTGTGTTTGCTCATTACTTTGCAAGCAAGATTGCTTCACCTCTTTTGATTAGTGAGCCTGTTTTTTGCTACTGTGAATTTCACAGATTATTTTTAAAGTGTTGAGTTCACTTTTTTTTGTGACCACAGTACATGTAGCTACTTTGAGGGAGGCACTGTGTCTATTGTTTGGCCAAAATGATGAATATCCCTTGATGATGAGCCCAGTTGTTGGTTCTGTCACCTGAGTGTGAAAGTAATTGTGATTCCAAACCTTCTCTACAATCAAACTCTTTTAAAATAAAGAAAAAATACTTACTTTTTAGTGGGGTTTGATATTACCATTAATGGGGTTCCTCAAGGCTCTTCTATTGTGTTTTTGCTTTGTGGTTCCTACCACAGGACTGTTGTGGCCCGTGTGTTAACACTGAGGGCTGCTGCAGCAGTAGGTTGCTGATGGTTTTTTGTTCTCTTAATTAAAGTTTCCTTCCTTACTACTTCCTAGATGTAGCTCACAAGTTGTAAACGCAAAGAATAAAAAGCTTGCTGCCTGTTCCTGAGTGGATGTCTGCTTATGTTTTACTCTGTGATAATTTTGCATGATTGGTGATATCTGGTTAGGAAAAGCTGAAACATGGCCTATAGAGAGGAATGCAAAGCACCTGCCAGTAGTATTCCTAGCCTATGACCACTTAACCCTTATCCTTCTCTTATTTGCTTTCCGCCCACACGAGAAGCTCATTTTTAGGACTCTTGCAAAGGGCTGCTAAAGTATTCAATACGTACTTTAAGCATTAATATTTCCAACCCACCCCCCCACTGTTCTTTTTTTCTTTTTATTATCATTAAATGTTGGAACAGAAAGTTTCCAAGAGTGTATTGAAATTTCTGGTGCTTCTAGTGATCAGAAGAATGAAACTTGCCAGCAAGACAGTTACCTTATTTATTGTTTAATTTCCTTTCTTCCACTCTGTCAGATACCATCATTTCTTGTATCTGGTATAATAATGTCCAGTGTTGCTTTTGGCTCTTTGAAATAGATTTTATCTTGTTGCAGTACTGCGTGGAATGATTCCATCAGGATTTGATGCAAGTGATGTGGCATGGACATATTGTTTTAATGGATAATCCTTTCCTAATTTTCCATGCTTTCTCTAAGTGAGTGCTTTCTCTCCTCTGTCCTCAGGGACACAAACATTTCTCTGTATATCTTGTTTCGCACCTGAAGCTAGTTTGCAGATATTTTTCCACGGAAAGGATTGCCCCTCAGACTGTAGATGGAAGTGGGGAGTTTTAAATATCAATTTAAAAACTGACTCTTGCAATATTGAATATAGAAGCTGGTAGGTCATGATTAGGTTATTTGCTTTTATTACAATATACCTGTTAGTATACCTGTTAGTGCTTTATAGACTTTAAGGGAGGGGCTTGAAATTCTGATGTGGTTGATACTTTTTCATAAAGTAGCAACTGAAGGGTTTTGTTTGGTTTTATACAAAATAACCATTCATCTTTTGTTTAGAGAGGAGGAATGCTATCCGCCTCTACCTTGTATCTGCACCATACTAATAAGAATTGTCACAAATTGGAAAAGCATGAAGTTGGACATCTTGCCATTTGGATGAAGCCTGTAGTGCACTGAAAAAAGAAAAAGATATTAGATTGTTTGAGGTAGCTTGGTATTTTTTCAAGGATCAAGTGACTATCCCAAACTTGAAATTAAGGGCCAGTACTTAGGACAGTAGATCATGTCGTTGATACAAGTGTTGAGTGAGAGACAGTTAGAGAGAAAAGAGAGGTCTATATTTGAAATTAAAAATACAGGATATTATGTAATAGAAAGGACATACGTTATGTTCCCCCTACGCACCTGGCGCTTTCAGTGACATTTCCTGTTACTATAAAAGTTTCTGTATATCCATGCCAATTTTAAACATGATTTCCATAAGGTGCACATAACTAATAGCATGTGTTTAGAGGCAATTTTAATTCCTGTACAAGTCTCCCTTCACAGGTGGACTGATGTGAATTTGCAGTGTGGGAGGACTTGGCTTTGTGGGCAATAGGGACCCTGTATCTCTGGGATAGATGGAAAGTGGAACTTGGCCTGTCTCTGTAAGCCTCCAATCCGAAAACATTCAACCTTCCCTTGTTTACAAGCCACTTTGAAACTTCATTTGTATGTACGTATGACTGGCTGAATATCTGTTGTGTGTGTATGTAGAAGATCCATATGGCTGTGAGGCCTAGGTATTTGCTTTATTTTTTCTGGTCTCTGATAAGTAGCATCAAATTGTTCTGTCCCTGGACTCTCCCTAGAAGAAGCTCGTTCTGTGGTTTAGGTTATTTTTGTTTAATTATTTGAGAACAGGAGAAAGATGCGTCAAGAGTGAACAATCAGGAAGTGAAATGGCAACTGAAATTCAGTGGAGATGAGTGTAAAATGATGCTTGCGAGGGGAAGTAATTCTTTCTTTATATAGAAAATTATGAGCTTTGAGCTATCCTGACACAGGAAAGACACTTTGGCACTGTAGAAGGTAGCTCCACATAAATGTTAAGTGCTCAGAAGATAAGATTATTTAGTTAAGGAATAAAGGCAAGGCAGAGAATCATTGATTTAGTTGACCTGTATTTGGAATATTATTGGCCATTTTGATCCCCTCACCTCAGGGGTGTGGGGCGAAGTAGTAAGAGGATGCATTAGAACTGGAAAAGGCCCAGTGAAGGGCAACAAGGTATGAAACAGTTTCTGTGTGAATAAGGATTGACTAGGCTATGACACTTCAGCTTGGAAAAGAGAGGACTTAGAGGTGAATGGGGTGTGAGGAGCGGCACAGGGTGTTTAGGGATAAAGTTTTACTCTCTTCCAGTATAAGACCTAGGGGACCATAAAAGTTAAAAAGAATCAGCTTCTAACCAAAAGGTGGCAGCTGTTTGCACAGTTCGTGATGGACCTGCAGAACTCGCTATCAACAGCGAGTTGTGGATGCAAGAAATGTGCATGGGTTTGGTAGGAGACTGGATAGTTGGACAAGAGATCTGGTATGGGCTACTAAAGAGACAAATCACGTCAAGCTCAGGAAATACTCTGAGCTGGAAATAGAGGCTAGGATAAGATTATAGGACAGGTACACTAGTGCTGCTGTATCTGCTCCCTAGGCAGCTGCTTGTAGCCACACTTGGAGACAGGATACTGGGATAGAGGGACCACTTACCTGAACTAGTGCAGCCATTCCCATATTCTTGTTTTTAGTGGTGACAATATACAGAGTGTCTGCTCTTTGGTGCTGAGGGTACATGTGAATTGCTAAGGAGTCTTGGAATGCATGTATGCCCTTCGCCATCTCACTTAGTCATGTCTGTTTTAATTTTTGGCATATGTGATACAGAAACAAAAAGTCTGGGGACATAAGGGGGCCTTTTGCTGTTGTACACTTCCTTAGAAAATGTTCAATCAATAATGTGTGAAAGAGAATCTAGACCTATCAGTAGACCATTTTACAAATGAGGGATGGTGAGGACTTACCAACTCTTTCTGTACCACTATGGGATGAGACAGGGCTGAGCTGTTTGTCTGTTTGGATCTGAAAATTGTTCAGAACAGCTCCATATCCTGTCATGTCAAATAGCCCTTATGAGGGTTGTCTTTGAACTGTTTGTAGCCTGCTTGTGTCATGCATTGATTGATTTAAACAACTTGAGTAATTTCCCCTGCCCCATTCTTATAAGGTTAGTTAACTGGAATGCAGGTTTTTCCTTCTATAAAAATAAACCTAGATATTACCTTTTTCAGTGATGGGTAAAAGGAAAAGGAGAATAAGGACTCTGGCTACTGTTTAAGTTATATGAAGGCTTTATTGGATTGCTTTTGCTTGCCTCATTATTGGAGTTATTGACAATGTAATGCAGCTGAAAACGGCAATGAGTACTTGTAAAAGAAAAAAAAATCAGCTAGGTGATGAATGTTTGTGTCCTCATTACTCCTTCAATTTTGCTTTTTTTTATATAAGATGCCATGCCATGACAAAAATACTTGTCCTTATCAGTCATTGTCTTATTGGCTGCATCTGACAAATAAGACATCATGTGTCTTGTACACTTTCACTCAACAAGACTGATTTGTTTTGCATAACAGTGTTCTTGCCTAGTCATCAAAGTCAATCCTTGCTGCACTGACTCACTTCTTTCTGTTGAAGAACATGGAAAGGAAAGGAACATCATGGCCCCATCAGCTTTCTAGTTTGGTTCTGAGGAAGCAGAGTACCCTCCTAGAAAGACCTCAAGTCTACAGACTTCTGTGATGACTGTCAATAACACAATTCATAGACAAGTTTACATGCCTCATGAGTCATGATGTGTTAGCAATTAATTGGATAGGCTCTTCCAGTTTCTTTCTAGATCCTCTCAGCCTAAATGATCATCCTTTTCTTGCTGGGTAGTGATTTTTCTCCAGAACTAGGAAGTTACGATGAAGTCGATCTATGACTTCTTCAAATCCACTTTTCTGTGCAATTAGGTATCAACTTTGATGGGAAACTGTTCTTCGCTCAAAATTGTGAGTTGATGTTTGAATGTTAGTTGGTATGTGTACATTCTTATCGGTGTTTATATTATGCTCTTTATGTTGATTTACTTTCTTAGAACCGGAATGAGATGACTGTATAGCTGATCCTTTTTTTAAAAGTGTCAAAAACTTGATTGGAAGTGTAATATTTGATTAAAGATAATGAAAACATGATTGGAAAAGGCCTTACAACTTTGAAGCAATTCAGAAGTGCATTTGAAAGCTAATTGAGGGGAAAATGTTTTTTGCTTTCATTCTTCTAAGATCAAAGTTGACATCTGATGCAGAGAAAGAGTCTGTGATGATGTTTGGGAGAAATCTCCGGCAGTTGCTTCTGACCAGCCCTGTGAGGGGCCGTACTTTGATGGGAGTAGATCCTGGCTACAAACATGGCTGCAAGTTGGCAATTATTTCACCAACCAGTAAGTTTCAATTTCAAATGTTTTTGAAAGGACTGATAAATATATTCATTTAGAGGAAGGGATAGTTTAAAAAAAATAATCTACTTTCTTTCATAAAATTCTTTTCTTTTGTTAAGCTCTTAGTGCTTTCCATGCATCCTGTCATGCAAATTCCTTTCTTCAGGCTTAAGGCTAAGTTTCTGGCACCTGGATTCCAGTGTCTCCTTTGGTGTTATTGCTGCTCTCTAAAATAGAATTTAAAATCCCTTCTGCCTTCTTGAATACCGGTTCAAATAATTGAGCCTCTCAGTAGTCAGCGAAGAGAACACCTGGCATTTTTATTGTTGAACAAAGAATTTGAATTTAAATACTTTCTATAACTTTGCTTTTTTCATCGGTAATATCTTGGACATCTGGACAATTTATCAGCCCTTTTTGTTTAGTAGTACGTGTGTTAATGTGGGAAGTCAGAAACATTGTATTTGCAGAACTTTTTAGTTCAGTTTTTAGACAGATAGAGAACAGAGCCTTTCCAGTTCATCCTAGTCTGATCTAGGCTGAACTTACCTCTTTAGGCCCATGCAAAAATTGTTTGTTTTTCTTTAATTTTGTTGTTGCTTTTTGTCTGAGAATATATCCACCCAGGGTAAGCGTAAAGAAAGATGTGTTCTTGACACGTGTTAAGATGGCAATA
This sequence comes from Cariama cristata, assembly GCF_000690535.1. Taxonomy (NCBI): domain Eukaryota; kingdom Metazoa; phylum Chordata; class Aves; order Cariamiformes; family Cariamidae; genus Cariama; species Cariama cristata. Next base: position 34,403 of record NW_009621837.1, read on the forward strand.
AAGGTAAGGTAAATGGTTATTAGCTTGCATTGTACCATAAGCTATCGGTAATACAGTTATTTCCAAATGTGATAGGATGATGGCAAGAGCTGGCACTGGAGTTCTAGAGCAGCTGGACTGCAAGTCCTGAGACTGCATTTCTAATTTTCATCTCTTTGCTGGATCTGTAAAATGTACTAAACTAGAGCAGTAAATCTTTAGCAGTGAATTGCTGTTTTTCTCTTTGATAATATAACACACTTTACTTGCCTAATATGATTAGATGCTCATGATTCGTCATGTGGACATGTCCCCAGGGAACTAGAAAATGTATCAACTCATTTTGCTTTGGCAGCCAAAGCATTTTTGTCCTCTGCTCACCATACATTTCTTCTAATTGGATACAAAAATAAGAGGGAAAGATGGCATATTGTCACCGTTTAAGGCTGGGCTGGCTCTTAAAACGGGCAGCAGATGCTCTCTGTTAACGCCCTCCCTCCTCCTGGGAGGGGAAAGGACGGAGAAAAGGGAGAGAGACTTATGGATTGGAAATTAAAACTACTTTAATAATACAGTAATAATGGAAAATAGTATAAGGTATTAATACTGGTACTACTACTAGTGGAAATAAGGAAAAGTATACAAAACCGATCCTGAATGTCCCGATGACGGTGGGGGATCGCAGGCCTCAGGCCGCAGCCCCCAGAGGCCCTCTGCGGGGCGCCGCCCCCCGAGGCCCCGCCCCCTGCCACAGCAGGGCAGGCACCCGGACGTCCCGGACCGGACAGCGCAGCCAACAGGAACCGGATTCAGGGATGTACAGATTGGGGTCGGAGGTAGGAGAGCGAGCA
>NW_009621838.1:0-242 GCF_000690535.1 Cariama cristata
ATGGTGTCAGCCAAGACCTTCCTGCTGCCCCTGCTCCTCCGTCCGCCTTTCCCTTCAACTGGGGGCAGGATCTGGTCAAGCCAGAGGGCACCGAGGCCTCTGTGGCCACCAGCCCAGGCTGCCGCACCGCCCTGGCTCTGCCGGAACAGCAGGATGGGCAGCGAGGACCTGGCAGACCACGGCTGCCTCCTCCAGCCCCGCATCTCACCCCCCGCCCGCGGGGCGCCCCGCTCCCACCGGCC
>NW_009621838.1:360-923 GCF_000690535.1 Cariama cristata
GGCACCAGCTCCACCACCAGCTCGTGGGGGCCAGCACCGGCCACCACGCCGACGTCATGCCAGTGGTTCGCCATCACTGAACCAGTGCCACGCCAATGCCATGTTAGCGTCACACCAGCACCGTGACAGCGCCACGCCATCACCATCACACCAGCGCCATCACGCCAGCACCACGCCAATGCCACAGCACAGCACACCAACGCCACCAGTGCAGGGACACGGACGAGCCTTCTACTCACGAGTGCCCAGCTCTCACACAAGGGTGTGTGGACAGAGGAGCGGGACTGGCCCATGAAGTCTCCTCAGGGCCAGCCAGACCCCGGCCTGGCAGGATCAGGCCTTCGGGCATCAGCGAGGGCTAGTGAGTAGGAGACAAGGAGTGGCTACAGCTACTGCGGGATGGCCACACCGCTGGCTAAGCTACTGGCCGGCTCCAGCCCTCGCACTTACGCGGCCCTGCTGCGGCCATCTCCCGAGCTCAGCCGAGGAGACATCGCCGCAGGAGCAGCTCTGAGACAGCTTCTCGAAGAGTGTCTCCCGAAAGATGTCCAGCAAGGACCAGC
>NW_009621838.1:1123-4561 GCF_000690535.1 Cariama cristata
GCCCGGCGCCACACTTACATAGAATGCCTGTTCCCGCAGGGACGGTGTGTCGGGCGGGCTCTGGTTGTAGGTGGAGAACCTCTTGTTCACCGTGGAGGCCTTGTTGACGGTGCTGGCTGCCGAGGGCTGGTCGTCCTTGTCGAAGGGGCTGGGGAGGAGAGCAGGGAGGTGAGGGCTGTGTGGCAGCCTGGCGGGGTCTTGACCCTGCTCTGCGGCAAGCAGGACCCCATCCAGTCCAGCTCTGGTTTTCCACAATTGCAGCCTGCTTTTGAGATGGGAGAGAGCCTGGGGCAGGCCACCTCTTGCCACGCCAGGCCGGGCGTCCGCAGCCCTGCCATGTGATACCAGCAATGCCTGCTGAGATACTCACTTCCAGGTCACCTCCAGGCTGAGTTTGAGAGTGCCTAAGTCGTTGATATCCACAGCCACTACCTGGGGCAGAGCCGCAAAGAGGTCCTTGGTCTCGCAGGACACATTGCCCACCACAACATGGTTGGCCAGGCTCTTTAGCTCTGTCACCTGGAGAAGGAGAGGAGGAGATGAAGCCATGGGCTTCATCTTATCCATGCTGTTTGCATCCACACATCCATCCAGGATGCCACCACCGCCAGACATCCTCCTCCCACCCCAGTGAGGGTGAGGTTTAGGTGAGGTCCTGGAAGGAAGCCCTGCCAGGACACCGGGCAGTAGCTGGCCCACACCATCCCTGCCCCCTTCTGCACTGTACCTTGATGGAGAGGAACTCAGTGACGAGGGGCAAGAAAACCATTTCCTCGCTGTCCCACACCTGCTTGCTGTTCACCTCGATGCGCCCCCGCAGCTTCCACCGCTGCCGTCCGTACTTCATGAAGATCTAGGGATACAGAGGCGTGGGTATGGGGGAGATACAACACCGGGGCGGTGGGTGCTCTCTCTGTGTCCCCAGGCATGGCCAGGGAGCCATGCCACCCACCACCGCCTTGCAATGTGCCCTTCACGCCAGCGCCCACCTACGCCCCCCAGGCACCCCAAGGACCACAGGGCGGGAGAAGAGCAGATCCCAGCTCATATGGTCCCACCAACCTCATACTGGTCACCAGCACAAAGCCGGGCAAAGCCTGCCAGTCCTGCAAGAGAAGGCAGAGGGGCATCAGCAGGCAGCAGGCAGGCAGGCAGCAGGCCAGGGATGGAGCGGGACGCGTTACCTTTCATCCGGATGTGGAACTCGCCCAGCTGGCTCTCCAGCTCGTTCTCCAACAGACACATGTTCTGGGGACAGACGGACGGACAGCACCCATCAGCAGCCACCCGTGGGACCCAGCACCCTGCCAGCCCACCCCAGCCAGCTGCCTCACCTCTGTGTACTCCTTGTAGCCCTTGCTGGCCTCGGCCAGGCTCTCGTGGTCCTCCCGCCTGCCCGGGGAGCCTGTGCTGTAAGCCTTGACCATGTTGGGGGCTCCATCGCGGAGCCGCCGCTGGATGCAATAAGCCTCGTAGAGCTCATCTATCTGCAAGAACGGGCCCGAGGTGCGGTGAGGGGCAGGGCAGAGGACAGCACAGCCATCCCAGCGCTGCACCAAGGTTGCCCCAAGGTGACCCCCGTCCCCAGCTCTCACCTTGCTAGCATGAAACTCCAGGCGACGCAGGAAGCGCTCGATTGACTTCACTTGCTGCAAAAGCAGAGGAGACAGCATGAGCGGCAGCCCAACCCCTCCGCAGAGGAGCCGCAGGTCAGGATGGGCCCTGCTGTGTGCCCGTGCTGCAGCTGGGACAGGTCCTGGTCACCAGCCCTGCCTGGCGGGTGGAGGTTGGCAGCCAGCAGTGAGTGGAGCAGAGGCTGCGCTTGCACCCACGTGCTGCAGCATCCTCCAGCCTCTCCTGCTCTGGAGGGTGCCCCAGGAGACAAGCCAGGCTCCAGGGTGCTCTTCTCCCAGCCTCAGAGCTAACCCAGGCTCAGCACTCGCCAACAACAGCTTTTGTTTGCAAGAGGCAGGTTACAAGCCCCTGCCTGTCTCTGCTTCATCCCCTGCCCAGACCCACCCTGCCTGCAGAGCCCCTATCCCACCCCACAGGCACTCTGCCGTGTAGAGGACGAGGGACAGGCAGCGCAAGCGGAGAGGGGCTGGCAGTACCACATCCTAGGCACTAGGAATGGGGAGGCAAGGGGGACAGGGCACTGATCCCGCTTACCTTATCCAGATCGTAGAGAAAGCCCTGGAGGAGAGAGGAGAGGGATAAGACGCAGCACAAAGCCACCTCTGCCCACCCAAGGAGACCCAGCACATGGCACCCACCACCCATAGCATGTCAGCGGGGACATGTGGCACCCAGCCAGGGCTGGAGAGTGCATGACAGTAGGACAGGAACCCTGTGCAGCCCAACACCAGAGCCCAGGCTGGCCCCTGACGTCCCCACAGAAGCAGGCTCTGCCCTGAGACACAGAGGGACCACGAGCTGCCCCAGCTGTGCCCACAGCCCCGTCCGTCTGCCCAAAGCACTGCTCCCCGTAAGGGTCTTCCCAAGCGACACTCACCAGGCGCGAATTCCTCTTGGACTCGCGGATCTGGGTGCTGAGCTTCTCCAGTTCCAGCTGGTGCACCTCCAGGTAGGCTCTGGGGGCAACCACACCATGGTGGTCAGGCTGGGACACCCATGTCCAGAGCTCCTGCCACCCACAGCCCACACCAACCCAGCACATCTGGCCCCATATCCCCACTCCCTGCTCAGGCACCCAGGCAAGAGAGCCCATGTGTGCCTCTGGGTGGGACCTAGTGGGGTGTGGGACCCCACACAACTCGGGGACCCCAAGGCACTGTGCCCAGGAGACCTGGCACATCCCTGCTTGCTGAAAGCAGAGAGCTGTCACCCCCAACCCACGTGGCAAGCTGTCCCCTGCTGCTCAGGGGCTCCCTGCCTCCAACCACCCAGCCATGGGGAGCCCCAGCACTTACGTCAGGCCCTTTTTGAGAGCTTCATACACCTCGTCCAGGCGGTTGGGCTGAGGCACCTTGGGTGGTGGGGATTTGTGGGACATTGAGAACATCCTACTGACCCTGGAGCCAGTCTTGCGGGAGACAGTAGGGGTGAAGGGCGAGAGGTTCCTGGGGAGAGAGGCAGGCAAGCCCAGGGCGGTCAGGGTCAGCACACAGCACCAGGGTCTGCCTGTGTGCCCCAGCCTGCTGGGCACCCTGTCTCGAGACAAGAAGGAGCTCCGAGATGGAGGCCAGGTCCGCCCAGACCTGCCTGCCTCTCCCAGGACTCCCCGGCAGCCAGTCTAACCAGCCGGCAGGGCTGAGTGAGACGGGGCCATGGGGCTGGGCAGCACTGCCTGCACCCCTCGTCCAATGCCTTTGACTGCCCCAAAGCCACGGGAAGAAGGAGAAGCGCACAAAGCTGGTGGTGGAGAAGAGCGGGGAGGTAATCCTGTCCCAGCAAGGTCCGAGAGGCTGGCCACTGGGT
>NW_009621838.1:4644-7047 GCF_000690535.1 Cariama cristata
AGTGCCCATGGGGACATCGCCAGCCCTGGCCACCCTCTGAAAGGGCCATGCTCCGCTTCATCCCCAGCACCTCAGGTTGCCAGGGGCATGGAGATGCTCCTTGTGGTCTGGGCGCCTGTGGCAGGGTGACACATACCACCATGGGCTTGCTGGCCTGCCACCGTGAGTTCCCAGGGGCAGGCAAGGATCCCAGTGGGTGGCAGCATGGGAGCATCCCGGGGACAGGCAGCCCTGTCACCCCATCACACAGCGCAGCGACATGGGGCAGGGACACCCTCACTGATGCTATGCTTCTCCAGATGTCACCAAACCCACCATAAGGAGCTGCTGGCTGCCTGTTGCCTCCATCTGTCCCACAGCCACCTCAGGGACCTCCCCTGGCCGACCCGAAGGGTCCAACCCAGCGCCTGAGACCCAAACACCACCCTTCCTGCCTTGTGCCACACAGTCGCTCCCCAGTCCAGCAAGCAACGCCCCGCTCAAACCAGCTCTTCTCTTCCTCCTTCCAACGCATTGTGGTGCCATTGGCACCCAGGAGACACGGTGGGCTCCACGGTTCCCAGCCCCGGGCCGGACCTCCCATCCTGTGCCGCTCTTTGCGGGAGTGGCCAAAAGACTTCCCCAAATCATTGGTGCGGGGAAATGAATGTCTTGGTCTCCTCCCAAGCTGGAGTGATGAGTAAGTGCTTGATTCCCACCATCCCTCCTCATTCCTGTCCTCCAGGGCCCCTGGAGGCTTCTCCCAGAAGCATCTCCCAACCAGCCTTGGCTGCGGGCATCCAAAAGTCCTCCCTCTTCCCTCTCCCCAAGCGAGCCCCTCTGGCACCCTCAGATCCAGTGACATGCCGGTGTCCTGATAAGTGTCACTTGGCCCAGAGGCTGGACAGGACCTGGGGACAAGAGCCGAGCAGGGCTGGAGGTCTGCTCCCAGGCATGGGGAGGCTCTACCTGTGCTTCTGCCCACCCAGCGAAGGTGCCCATAGCCCAGCAAGGCGGCTTGGCATTGCTTTCCCCAGCCATTTGGCTGAGAGATGTCTCTGCCCCAGCACTGGTGGGTGCACTGGGAGGTAAGGAGCCTGGCTGGGTGCTAGGAAAAGGGATTAAAAACATTAAAATGCCATAGTCCTGCAGCCCAAACCCGTGGCATGCCCATGTCCCAAGAACCACCTGCGAGAGGGTAGCCAGGAGCTAGGGACGGTGCGGAGGAGGGATGGCAGGGATGAGCAGCGCAGGGGGTGGTTCTCACCGATGTGAGGTTCAGCAGAGAGGAGGAGGAAGGGTATGATGGGACCATAACACCGCCAGCGGCCGGAGAGGATGAGTAGGGAATGGCTGCTCCTCCCAACGTAGCTGATGGGCAGCCAATAAAACCTTTCAGCAACAGGTTTGAAATCACCGGGAGAAAACCTTGATTCACATCGGCACCCAAACCCCGAAACCAGCTGCTGCAGGATGTCAAGGCGGTCGAGACACAAAGCCTCAAAGCCACACCAGCTTCTTCACCGGACCCATTAAACATGATGAGATGGTCACAGGGAAGCCCTTGAGCGCTGGCTGAAGCACGAGGGTGAGCTACACCTCCATGCTATGGTGGCAGCAGCCATGGGGCTGCAGGGTCCTCACCCAGCCTCAGACAGGGCACAGTGGAGGTTTGGGATGATGGGCTGTGTCTCTCATCTGGCCTCGATGCTCCCTGCAGCCCCCCTGTGCAACATCCCCTGGGTACCACAAAGGTCCCTGCAGGAGATGCCAGGCAGCGGGTGGGGATGCGCAGCCGGTCCCCCTACCATGCCCAAGCCTGTCCCCGTCTGTCGCAGCAGGCAGCACGAGCACCCATCTCCTACCTGAAGGGCCGGTCGGCTGTCGAGTTCACTCCGGCGAAGGACTGGCTCCTATTGATCTTGGTGATGAGGACTCGGCGCTGCGGGCGCACAGACAGTGACATCGTTGAGTGTGACCTGGAGGGCCTCCCTGGGGGGCACAAGAGCGCGGGGTCACCAGCAGCAGGGTGGGGAAACACACACATCAGGGCTGCCACTGAGACCAGGATGGGAATGGCACCCACGGCACCCGTGGGCTGGGGCAGACGTAGGACCCACAGGCCGGGAGCAATGCTGTCAGTGCCCTGCTCTGGGTGAAGCAAGGCTCCGGACACTGTGAGCACTCGGCAGGGACAGACGGACAGATATGTCCCAGCTTGGTCCCCTGGGAGCCACAGGCAGGGGGTGATGCCCAATGCCTACCATGGCCCTTCCCGGACATGGCCATGGCAAACCCTCTGTTGTGCCCCAGCCCGGCCACCTCCTCCTGAACCCGACCTTATCCCGTGTCCCGCTGTCCCCTGTGCCACCCTGCTGCAGGGGCAGGAAGGGTGTGGGGCCGGACCTGGCCACCCAGCCCTTT
>NW_009621838.1:7080-7505 GCF_000690535.1 Cariama cristata
CTTCCGTTCGCTCCGGCGACCAGGAGGGAAACCCACGGACAACAAAGCGCTTTGGAAAGTCCCTGGCTTTGCCAGGAGCTCTGTGTTGGGGTAGGAAAGGCCGAGCCATTCCCTGCCAGACCCTGGGAAGTCCATGCGGGCAGCACGTGTCCAGCCCCATGGCCACTGCAGCCCTCCCTTCTGCTCCTGGCAGCAGAGATAGCGCCAGGAGCCCCAAAACCACTGCCGGCACCTGCCTGTCCCCACAGCAGCCGGTGCCATCAATGCCAGCCAGGATGGAGCAGATTTCTCAGTCTTGGGACCCCAACTCGGCTGCCACCCCACATCGCAGGGAGCATGGCTGCAGCCTGGCCGGGGGCTCAGCCCAAGGCAAGAGCAGGGGAGACCGGAGCTCCCTGCCAGCCCCAGCAGAGCCACCTGGGCAC
>NW_009621838.1:7696-8121 GCF_000690535.1 Cariama cristata
AGGGAAGACCAGGCAGGGCTCTAGGGATGCACAGCTTCCCCGGCTGGCAGATAGAGCCAAGCTAACCCCAGCCAGAGCCACCTCCCCACTCCCTAAGGGGCTTACTCTGCCTTTCCTCCTGCCCCAGCACAGCCGGCAGCGAGCTCCCAGCCCCAGCAGCACCAGGGATGATGGCACGGGGATGCAGGCGCTGCTGGGGCTCCCACGGCCTCTCTGCCATCCCCACTCCTTCCCCCAGCATGGCAGAGCCCGGGAGCTCAGCTCGAACGGGCCCTGTGTGCCATACAGCTGCTGGGCTGCCGGCGGGCATCCCCCTGCACTTCGCTCACCACCGCCCCGCAGCCATGCCATCACACTGGGCTGGGACCAGGCATTTGCAGCGCCCAGGATGAGCCGGAGCCGTGTGGAGTCAAAGCCAGCCACTG
>NW_009621839.1:0-1998 GCF_000690535.1 Cariama cristata
CCGGCGGTGGGCAGCCCGGCTGCAGTCCTCAGCCCCCGCCACCCGTGACAAAGGGCTCTGGCTGTGGCCAGATGAGCTCCAGGCACAGCCCGGCTCCTGCCTGGTTTTCGGTAGCAGGGGAGCAGTGGGTGTATCACCAGGGAACGGGACTAAAAGCCACTGCGGGAGAGGATTTGGGAAGCTGGAAGCCTCTTCCCGATCTTTGCAGCCTCTTCCTTGGCAGAGGTTTGCCCAAGTCGCTCCTTGTTCCAAACCCATTCCCCCTGAACATCCCTACGAGCTGGGAGGCTGGTGGCCATGAAAGGCAGGCTCAGCTCTCCCCACCGCCCAAAAACACCCACAGAGTTTTATCTTTGCCCTTTGGTTTCTCTGAAATTTGCGTTGGGATCCTTCTGTGCTGCCGCTGTGAAGCCGGACGGCAGGACACGGGGACGGGGCCCCACTTCGTCTTGTTTCTTGGCTGCGGGACCAGTCCCCGGGGAGGTGCAGGCAGCTCCTGCCAACTTCAGAGCAGTCCCACGGCTGCGCTAACATCACGCAGGGGAGTGGGCAGAGCGTGGGGCCAACCCTGCCGGGCAGTTAGGGGGGACGCAGGGAAACCCCTTCTCCCCATGCTCTCCCAAATCCCTGCACCGAGCATGGCTTGGCCAGGCTGGGTCTGGAGCCCGTCTGCTGAGCCAGGTTTATGTAAGCGCTGATTTGCAGTGTCAAGAGATGCCTAAGAATCAGTTTGCCTTTGGAAAATGTATAAATACATGGCATCTGGCCCGAGGCTGCACCAGTATTTGCCTTTGTAGCCCAGTATTTGTCTTGGTCCCAGACCCTTGGGGAGGTTCTGCCACCTCTCACCTGCTCCCAGCTTGGCCTCAAGTCTCCGTCGAGTGTTTTCCAGGAGCAAGGACGGAGCTGGAGTGCCAAAAGGCACGGTCACTGCCCTTTAGAGTGGTATCTAGCGTTGCTTTTCTGGCAGAGCTGTGGGTGCTCCTTGCCTGGGACCGTAAACTCCCCTCCAGCTCACCGGCTCGGCAGCAAATGCTGTCCTCCCTTGGCAGGCTCGGCGGCTGCTCCTGACCGTCAGGATGCTGGGCCAGGCAGGTCGCCTGTCAGACCCAGGGTGTGACGGTCCTGGCTTTCCTGTCGTTACCGTCAGTACAGCATCACTGTGCCTTCCTCAGCAAAGGTGCTGAGCCCCAGCCCCGGGAGCTGGCTGTCGAGAGGGCTGCAGGCGGAGACGGCGTGTTCAGACCACGGGCGATGCTTCTTCCCTTCTTGTGCCGCAGAAGGGAAAGCGGCGTTAGATAATGCTGCTTATTCCAAAAGCCGGGGATTGGGGAAGAGAGATGAATTCCAGACTCCCGGAGAGACAGGGGCCTGATCCTGCACTGCTTGCTGACCCAAAGCAAGTGCGATCTGGCTTGGGGTCGGTGGGACAATGGGCTGCGTTCGCTGACGGGCTTAACATTGACACGTCGCTGCTTTCTGTCGCAGGTGGGAAGGCAGCGGTAGCTCACTATGGCCCTGGCAGACAACGCGGGCTGTGCCAAACCCAGCGAGGACTTTCCCTTCCCCGAGATCATTGAACTGAATGTGGGTGGGCAAGTCTACATCACCCGCCACCCCACCCTGGTCAGCGTGCCTGGCTCGCTCCTCTGGGAGATGTTCACCCAGAAGAACGTCCGCTCCCTGGCCCGTGACAGCAAGGGACGGTTCTTCGTGGATCGGGATGGATTCCTCTTCCGCTACATCTTGGATTACATGAGGGACCAGCAGCTGGTGCTGCCCGACCACTTCCCAGAGAGGAGCCGTCTGCAGCGAGAAGCTGAGTACTTCATGCTGCCGGAGCTCGTGAAGATGCTGGCCCCCAAGCTCAGCAAGCAGAACTCGCTGGGAGATGACCCCTGCCAAAGCGACCCGGAGGAGCTCTCCCCCAACACGGATGCCACCCGCAACCTGACCTCTGCCAGTGCCACGCTCCCCAGCGCCGGGGCTGGTGGCCCC
>NW_009621839.1:2047-2609 GCF_000690535.1 Cariama cristata
TTCTTCACCATCGGCTACCGGGGCTCCTACACCCTGGGCAGGGACAGCCAGACGGATGCCAAGTTCCGCAGGGTGGCACGGATCATGGTCTGCGGCAAGACATCGCTGGCCAAGGAGGTCTTTGGGGATACCTTGAACGAGAGCAGGGACCCGGACAGGCCCCCGGAGAGGTACACCTCCAGGTACTACCTCAAATTCACCTTCCTGGAGCAAGCCTTTGATAAACTGGCCGATGCTGGCTTCCACATGGTGGCTTGCAACTCCACAGGCACCTGTGCCTTCGCCCATGACCAGACAGATGACAGGATCTGGACCTCTTACACCGAATATGTTTTCTATCGTGAGTGACACCAAAAAGAAACCCAAAACCCCAAACCAAACACCAACTCTCCCTTTCCTCTCCTGTGCTGGCTGTTGCCTAGAAGGTAGACATCCGACCCCCAGCATCCCCCCTTTGCCTCCTTTTGAGTCTGTTCTTGGGTTTTTTTCCCTCCTCCTTCCTCCACGTTGAACCCGTTCAACTCTTCCTTGTAGCAGCTGCTGACCACCAACCTTCTCCCCT
>NW_009621840.1:0-5180 GCF_000690535.1 Cariama cristata
TCTTCCAACCATAATGATTCTATGATAATAGTGAAGGAAAATAATTCACTTCTAGATTTGGCTACTGCAGACTCATGTACACATGCAAGAGTTAACATGTAAGACTATCTAAGTGTTCTCCAGTCCACTTGGGTTTGATAATGGGAGAGAGTGCACCCTCAGCAAGCTCCCAGATGGTACAAAACATGGAGGAATTGTTGATACACCAGAAGGTTGCTGCCATTCAGAGCGACCTCATCAGGCTGAGAAAAATGGGTTGACAAGAACCTCAGGAAGTTAGTTCAACAGAAGGAAATGCCAAGTTCTGCATCTGGGAAGGAATAACCCCATGTAGCAGTTCATGCTGAGGACTGACCAGTTGGAAAGCATCTTGACAGAGAAAGACCTGGCAGTCCAGGTGGACACCAAGTTGAACATGAGCCAGCAATGGGCTCTTGTGGCAAAGGCAGTCAACAGCACTGTGGGCTGCATCAGGAGGAATGTAGCCAGCAGCTTAAGGGAGGTGATCTTTCCCCAACTCTGCTCAGCACTGGCAAAAAACATCTGGAGTGCTGGGCCCAGTTCTGTGAAGGACTGGAGGATCTCTTCTCAGAGGAAAGGCTGAGAGAGCTGGGACTGTTCAGCCTGGAAAAAAGAAGGTTCAGGGGGGATCTTACCATGTACATAAACACCTGACGGAAGGGTGTGAAGAAGAGGGAGCCAAGCTCTTTTCAGTGGTGTCCAGTGACAGGACAAGAGGCAATTGGCACAAACCAAAATATAAGAAGTTACATTTAAATAAGTAAATAAATGTTACATTTATTTATTTTACTGTAATAATAGTCAAACACTGGAACAGGTTGCACAAAGAGGCTGTGGAGTCTCCATCCTTGGAGATACTCAAAACCCAAATAAACATGGCCATGAACAGCTTGTTTTAGCTGGCCCTCCTTTGAGCACTGAGGTTGAACCAGATGATCCACAGGTCCCTTCCTACTTCAACAACTCCGTAATTTTATATTTCGGGTACCTGTGCGAGGACAGCATTTTGTAGACTAGTAAGCTGCGTTAATCATCCTGTCGATTTCAGCACTTCTATGAAAAATTCATTATACAAATGCATTTCCAACTGACTACACCAGTTTTTACCACATCTTCATTTTTTACCTTTAATAGTAGCAACTTAATAGTAAAGTACTAGATCTTACTACACAACTAACTACAAACTTATATATCCAACAAATATATACCCAAAATAACTGTAAAAATAGCTCCCAAAGACGTTGCTTTTTTTTTTCCCCCCTTAGATAGCTTATCTTAATCAAGCTCTTTAATAAAGATCTGCAGGCAGCTGCACTAGTAATGAATAACAGTAAAAGTATTTGTCACCTTCTATGATCCTTAACATACATTAAGTTAAACACCCAAAACTAAACAGACATGAAAGAAAGTAGGTCTATCATCCAGGGTTCATTCTCTGAAAACCACATCAAGAATGGTCTATAAAAATAAGAAACTTTTCAATAAAAATGTTTTAAACAGGAGTTGTGTTAGACAGGACACCATCTAGTCCTCAAGTCAGAAAGCACCTAACTTGACAAAGAAGCCTTTTGCCATGCCGTATTTGATGCCTACATAATACTTTCAGGAAGTGTGTTGCAAATTATGATTTAGTATATGGGACTGGTGCTGCCAAACATTCAGCAAGCAGCATGAGTTCCCAGGCCTCACACTCACCTGAGCTCATCTGAGGAAGGGTTCTTCTGCAGTGCCTTTCTCAGGGCATTATCTGCCTAATACACCATATAAATTCAAAAACTGCGGATTTCTGTAATGCTGTAGGAAAACTTAAAGTGTAGCATAACACTGGTCTTCAGAGATCAGTTCATCTCTTCAATTAAAAAAGTGCACTGAGAAAGTCATAGCGAGTAAATACAACCTGGCAGGGGTTCTAATGCAATGGCAACTAGAAGGACCAAACAGAGGGCAATATTGCAAAGACTACAGAAGTAATGACTGTATTTGATCCTCTACTTAAAGAAATTAAAGGCCTGCCAAATGCTTCCCTAGCATGACCTGTGACTGTCTAGTGTTTTCTTCATACATTCAACAGGTTTGGTTTTTTTTTATTTCGAAGCCAGAAGTTGCAACCCAAAAGAAAGCAAACTGCACTATGGTAGTAGGTAGATACGGTCGAAGAAAGCAATTTTCCTACAATACAACATCATTCACACCAGGAGTGAAGGTAGCATGGACTTCACTATACCTGCAAAGAATCACACAGTTACACAGTTGCAATTCAAATCATGTCTCTGACCTGCTTCTGAAGAAGCAACGGTACAGGTATTTTTTTCCATCTGCTAGTGCCAAAGTCTTACAATAGTCATAGGAACAAGATTCCAGCCATCTAACCTCATATGCTATTTCCTACACATTTTGTCTTGATCCTACTGGAAATAAAATTAGAATAAAGGTAAGCATATAACAGATACTTCCCCTGAACATTGTCTCTGCCTCCAGCTCTTTGTAGCCCAAGGAATTTTTTTAGTCATACGTGTCTTTGTACTGAATAGCCCTATAGTCCTATTAAGTCTACCTGGTCTCTTTTTGAGTCACAACTATTAAAATAATGTGTTCCATTTTCTTTTTATCCCAGATGGCTATACTGACTAAAACATTATATTTGTTTGTTTTATAAAAGTGTTCGCATCTTCAGTTTTGCTATCAGAACAGAATAAATACCTAACTTAATAAAAGAGGTGTTATGGACTATCCAATTAAATACTACTAGAAGGTTGCACATGGAACTGGGTGGTCTTACTCCATATTTCAATATTTATGCAAAAAAGCAGTAGCTTTTCCCTGCCGCTTGTAGAGCTAGTTGTAATCTTTTTTCCTAAAGCATACCGATTAGATCTCCAAACACCTCTATCAATGTATTTCAGGTTGTCAAAAACTTGCAGGACAGAAGTAACACTAAACACACACAAGGCATCTTGGCCAAATGGAAGCATTTGATAAACACTGGAAAGGAAACAGCACAAACTGGTGAAAAGCAAAACTTTGGATTCTGCCTGTCACACTCAGCGCTGAAAAGTGCCAAAGACATCACAAGTCAGTCAGGACAGAAGCAGTGCAATTTAAACTTACCCAGGAAAGTACCATCTATAACTGTCCAACACTGGAAAATCATTTTCAGAAGCACATATGCAAAGCCTGTCCTATTATGGACAGTGTTTCTGACTGTATGAATGTCATCTCTTCTGTTGCATTTTATTTTCCTCATTGCTACTGCACATCCAGCCAGCATAAACAGAGGCTGCTTGAATTATGTGATGGAAATTGTAAGATACACAAGGCTCATTGACCTATGTGATAGATGAAGGTGTGTCCTGGCAGCAAGTCCCTTTCACTCTGCTCTGGAACAGTTTACTAGGTTTTCTTGCAGCACATTTGCTCCTGGATTCTGATGTATGGGCATTTTTGTGCTGTATTTTACACGCCCTTCTAAGGTCTCATACAAACAGATTGACTTCTTACATGTCACCCTGGAAAATAACAGCAGTATTACTCTTGACATCAAGTGTTAAGCCAATGACAACTGCCCTCAGCAGGCAGTCACTGTTACTTCAGGAGTTAAACAGACAGTAGGGCCAAATCCACTGCTATGCTGAAGGGAAACATCAGACAAAGTGCCAAAACAGGAAAACAAAACATAATAATTCAGAAAAAAAAAAAAAGAGCAAAAAGCAGTGAACTCCAGAATAATAAAGGCCATTGATCTTTTTTCATTGCAATATAATGCTTTTGGACAATTACTTTGATGTAAAGAAGTCTGAAAAATTTGTTTACTTAAGCCATCAGTTCTTATACAAATGACATTAGTCAAATTCAGCTTCTGAATATGACAGGTCATATGCATACAGTTATTCTGCCAGATGATCATTACTTTTTCTTTTATAACTTTAGACAAGATTTTTTTAATCAAATACATGCCAACTACATCAAAAAGAGGTCCAGAAAAAAATCAATCCAAACCTCAAAGTATGAGAGATCATGCAAGGGGAAAGAAAAAAATAAATCTCTTTTCCTTCTCCTGTTTCCATGACACACATTATGCCAGTCCAAGTCTCCAAAACCTGAAATGTATCTCTTTACAATCTGCACCTCAAGAGACCACAGACTTCTAGTATGTTTCTAAGTATCCCCACGAAAATCAGCAGCCTGCTGCGATACTTCAGCTTTGAGGATATATTGCATCCTTTAAAGATGTAATAAAATCATTTATCTGAAGTAAAAGCAAAGTTGGACTACCCATTTTGGACAATCATTCTCCTTGGACTTTACATTTCTACCAATTGAAATTATATGTCATAAAAAGTGGTTTCCATTTATTAACTCTTAACTACTGAGCAAACTACCATTGATTTAACATTGAAGTTACCTACCTACAAGCATTGTCACTCATTGAACTACTTTCAGGATGCGTTACATGTTAATTTACAAATTCATGTTGTCTTTCTGCCTTAGAATCTTAGGAGCAGGGTTCCTAAGGGATTTTTATTTTTTTTAAATTGAATTAAAACATGTGCCAACATAACTCATATGGGCTCCAAATTCCATTCCACCCAACATTTGTCAGGCTACGATAAAACGAATGGTCATCTGCACAAACTCCAACCCTGAGGAAAGGAAACAAGCTGAATGTTTCACAGGAAGCATACTGAAGATTGAAGAGTTTGCAGATGTGGTAGTGCTGGCACTTTGGGACAGTATTTCTTAAAGCTTTCAAGAGTACAATCTCTACAAGCATTTTTACATCATTTTTTATTTTTAAGTCATAACTCCGACTTCCAGGATCACTTAATTTGGCTGTGAAATTTGCCATAACTTTGCTATGAAATAGTATACCTAGTTCTGCAGCATTTCTGTAACTTTTAAGCTAAATTTCAACTCAGGCCACATAGGTCTATTTGACCTTTGTTGTTGTTCTTCCAGTCTTGTACTCTTGTACTGCCTTCCTCACCTTTTCAAGCATCACTGCATGCTACAAAATCTCCTGCAAACACTAACAGAACATAACTGGTATACTCGAGTATCTCTTGTAGTGAGTCAGTCACCTTAATAATTTCTAGTATTGTTTAGGGATTTGTACTGGTTGCAGGTACCCAGGTCTTGGCCATGAGGGGCAGCAGGGTCGG
>NW_009621841.1:0-389 GCF_000690535.1 Cariama cristata
AATTTGGTGGCCTTCTACAACAGGGTTATGGCATTGATGGATAAGGGAAGGGCAACTGATGTCAACTACCTGCCCTGTGCAAAGCATTTGACACTGTTCCACTTGACATCCTTGTCTCTAAATTGGAGAGACGTGGATTTGATGGATGGGTCACTAACTGGATAAAGAATTGGCTGGATGGTCGCACTCAAAGAATTGTGGTCAACGATTCGATGTCCAAGTAGAGACCAGTGACGAGTGGCGTTCCTCAGGGGTCGGTGTTGGGACCAGTGCTGTTTAACATCTTTGTCAGTGACATGGACAGTGGGATGCAGTGCACCCTCAGCAGGTTTGCTGACAACACCAAGCTGTGTGGTGCAGTTGAAACGCTCGAGGGAAGGGATGCCATC
>NW_009621841.1:1059-9357 GCF_000690535.1 Cariama cristata
TGCCCTGTCTGTGGAAGTGTTCAAGGCCAGGTTAAAGGAGGCTTTGAGCAACCTGGTCTGGTGGAAGGTGTCCCTGCCCATGGCAGGGAGGTTGGAATGAGGTGATCTTCAATGTCCTTTCCAACCCAAACCATTCTGTGATTGTGTGGTTTATTTTATTTATTTTTATTTATTATTGCTTCCTTAGAAGCAAACTTTGTGCGGGAAAATGCGAGAAAGTTTCAGTATAACACAGTAAATTAGAAAGGAGTCAGGTCCTGAGAATTGTCATGTGGCAATCACAAACATATTAATGAAGGGGGATGTGTGTGTTTGAGTTTGCATGTATACAAATTCATGACACATCGCTTTTGTAACTAAGCTGCATTACCATTTTATTCCATAAGGAAATACAGAGAATATGTTAAATATCTTAGATAAGTTATGTAATTAAAGGCAAAAAGTGAAGTATTCAGTGATGACCACCCATTTGCACGGGCACATATATGTCCCTCAGATGTTTAGAATAGAGCCTGGCTTTTGTCTTCCTAGCAGCATTAGCTCGAACTGAGTATCAATGAAAACAAAGCTATTGTGTTAAAGCTTAGAGGTCTCTGTGCTCCTGTGGAGAAACCGTGCCCTTGGGTTGTGATAGTTCTTCCCCAGGCAGGATTCTGAGGTCCTTAGGGTTATCTGTGCTGCAGATGTCTCTTCTATTTGGTACTTGTCTTAATGAGTCTCTCTGGACTTCATTTCCCCATTATACAATCTCTCTTCTGAAGTCAGAGGCTGCCAGTACAGCATCTTACCCAGTCTGTTTGCTAAGACTTCCCTCATCGGCCTTCTGCTTCTTTCACCTCCATCAGAATGGAGGCACCTTATGGAAGCCTCTTTCATGGTCCTTCTTTCCCAGATTCGTATTTGGAAATGTCTCTTTTTTACTCTATTATACTGCTTATTCCTTGTATATATGCAAGTTGATTTCTTACTAATTTTACTCTAAGAAATGGGAATAAGAGGGTTCAGATGAGCATCAAAACTTTCTTTGACCACTGCAGCTTCATTTAATAGTCACCTGCCTCTTTGCTTTTGTCCTCTAGCCTTCTCTCTATCTCATCAACATACATCACTCAACTTTCAAAGTTTTTCATAGACATCCTCTTCTTTTCTGTTGTCTCATGTTTATTAGTAAGCTGATTCTTTCTCACAAACTCACCATAAGGCTGACTTCTATATGGAAGCATCCAGGCACCTTCTTCTGTGCTTCTCTTCATTATGAGAGGACCATCCTAATATTATTTAAGTTTTCTCCACTATTCTTCTTCAAATCCCTCTTTAAAACTTTCATTTGCTGTGATGCCTGCAGATTCTTCTCCCATTTCAGCCTCCAGAGCTAGACGGATGCTATTGACTTTTTGTTTTTTTTTGCTAGAGTGCTTCAAAATCAATCCTGAGGTATTTCTGGAGAGCTTCTGATTCTTGTTTGGAAACTTGACATATCTTATAATTAAGTGTTTTATGCTCTAAGGTGAAAATCAGCCTCACACAGAGAGCAGGCTAAATGTGCATCATTTAAATCCCAGAAATGCATTAGAATAGGCTGAATGACCAACACTAGAACAAATGTAAAATTCTCATGTTTTAAATGCATGTAAGTATAATAGGCTGCTTTGGCTGCCTACGCAAGAGGTTTTGACTATGGACATCTCATTTCAGTATTGTAGATGGATTTTAGGAACCTCTCAGGTTTAGTTCCTTTAAAATTATCAGCCCCTACACAGGTAGTAATAGTTAGAAGATTCAAATATTTTTAGTAAGAATCTCTCCATATCATAGATTTGCATCTAACTGAGGTGCAGAGACTAAGGATTCATTCCACACTGAAGCAGCAGAAACCTTGCTGGATGCAGGGAATGACATGTGGGTCCCACTCCTGGAGTTTCATAAACAGTTGCTGTTTTAAATAGATGAAAGCAAAGACTATGGTAATTTTGTATTTTAAACTGGACTTTTGCGGTTTTGTTTGTTTGTTTATGAATTCCTTTAAAAGTTCTGCAAGCTGAGATAGTAATATCCTTTAATTTGAATTAAAGCATGCCACAGGAAGCCTGCTGGGATGTGTAACGCTGCCTTTTTGCTTGTGAATCTGCATGTCACTGCAGGGCTGCCTGCTTCCCCATCCACCACTGCATCCCACCAGGCTGCCAGTACTACTGCGGGAGCACTTGGGGATACTCAGTGCTACTTGCCTGTTACCTCCAAATTACCAGGATTTATAGTAGAAAGGTGACACTTGTACAAATTGTCCTCTCTGTGTCTTACTACATCCAAAGGGCTCTGTTAAATGAAGCCCCGTCAAGGTGTATAATCCTCCCATTTATTTTTCATCAGTTAGACTGTGGACTTTTTGTCTGAAAATGCTTAAAATTAGCAGAACTAGTAAGGATATTTACAGGACACTTTAATGACAGCTTTTCACGTGTGCGGAATTTGATTGTGTTTTTTAAATAATCCTGTAACTTCCTGGCATTCTGCTGTAGATTTTGGAAACTGCCATGTTCTGTAGGAAAGTTAGTGTTAGTTTTGTGGTCTTCAGTACAACTTAGCCCTGGAAATTTTTATTTTAATTTGGGTATTGGGCATTGTGTTCTATATTGTAGCTTACAGTTTGTGTTGCGGTACTCGTTTGTGTGATCTGAAGCTGTGCTTGTTTAGTTCCTGACTAAAAGTAGCAATTAAATGTGAAAAAAGAGATTAATATAGTAAGGCAAATGGACCCTGCCGGTCACTAGCTACACAGAAGACAGTAAAAAAGAGGTGGCACGTCGGGTCTAAGGGAATAGTGCTTGTGATCGTTCATGTTCCCAGATCAGTGGCAAGCAAGGCTTCGTGCTTTACTGATGCCTCACACAAAGAACTGGAAAATCAGTGATTCTTCTTACGTGGTAACAAATGTGTAGCACATGCAAAAATTATGCTAAAGGAGTTTTAAACTGAGTTGTAAAAAAGCATTTCCATACTCTAAGAAAGTAGCAAAATAGACCCTAACTGCAAAATTCAGGCATGCTGAAGCCTGACAGTTTGGTTTGGGCCTACTCTTAAATAAAAGAATGGTTTTGAATGTGAAAAGAGATAAAACTTCACCAACATAGTAGCATACAGAGGGTGCATGTGTGAGTGACACATTACATTGTATATATCTATTAGTTTCTGACTTTCTCTAAGGGTTTGATATAGCTCTTATAGATATAAGGAGGCACAGTTTTAGATATGTGTCTTCTATTCAGTCACCGTGCAGACTCTAAAATGGATCCTAGCCAAACTGGCAAGGCACAAAGCGGTGAATGCCCATATTTTCAAGAGTAGGACTGAGACCCAAGGTTGTAAGATAAACCACAAACATACACCCAAGTTGAAAGAGAAAAAAAGAGACATTTTGCGCACCTAGGCACAATCAGGATTTATGGCAGTTTGAAGATGAAGTTGAAAGCGGATACAAGAAATGTTAATACTTTAAATTGGCCATTTAAGTTGTCACGCTCTTTTTATTCCTTTAATTTTTATTTCTCTGTAGACTTGTAAGCCAAGGTGAAGCACTTCACTTTTCTCTTCAGACTGCTCTGAAGAGAAAAAAATAAATCAGATTTTTGACCATGGATGTTTCAGTACAATGTATTGTTCACATACCAGTTATGAGACTTATCAAAGAAGCATTTTTAGAGGACAAGTCTAAATATATATACTGGTGAAAATGTTCTGCCGCTGGCTTTGATTTCCAACTGAATGTGGGCATGTTTAATGTGGCTTGATTTCTGTACTGAATTAGCCATAACTTGAGGGAGTTTGTTGTGCAGTGTGGTGCTATCCCTTTAGCTTTGTTACCTGAATTGGCTCAAAGTGATTTTTTTCAGAAAGAATCATATTTTGCGACTCTGACTCAAGTTTTCACTTAATGTTAATTGTGTAAAGTTTTAGACCTCTATCTTAAGGACGGAATTAAGTAGCCCTGTAATGGTGTGTATCTCTCTCCAGTCACCTTAAAGAAAGCTTCTGTATGACTCATCTGGCTGAGTTTACCACAGAGCTGGCTTTGCAACTTGCATGGGCTGAGGATATAAATGATCCAAGCTTAGTATGAAGAAGAGCTATCTTGTATTAGGCCAGATTTGTAGAGAAATATTCAAGCCCTTCCTCACATCTGAAGTATAAGCGCTGATCTATGTTACGCTTACAGTAGTTTAGCCTGAATATCTGACTTTAAGTCATCCATTGCTTTGTTAGGAGCCATGAACAGGACTGCAAAGTCTATATTAAAAATGGCAGAGAAAGAGAAAGGAAATATTATCCTGGGAATTAAATCCTGTTAAGTGTCCCTGAAAAGATGAAAAGTCTTGATCAGATTTAATCCAAATGTATATTAGATTGGCTTGGGATAGGGTTTAATCTCTTGTTGCAGTTTACTGAGTAGAAAATTAAATAGCTGCCGGATGCTGCAGACAGGTGTTTGCAGAAAGTCTGCTTTTGCACATTATCACATACCAATTAACACTCAGATGTGGTAGCACTTTCCATCCTCTCCATACTTCCTGGTTTCCAAGCGATCCCCACAAAATTCAGTTATGCAAGCAAGATATGCTCTGCTCTGCGTTTTTAGAGGCAGAAGATTGAAAGAAGCTGAAGGAGATGACTACATATAAGAAGACATCCTGCAGGCTGGATTAAAATGCAAGCAGGATGGCCCCTGATAAAGGAAAATGTTTGTTTATACAGAATAGGGATTCAACTGCAATTTAAGACACTTCTGCAACTCTTCCTTTGTGTCACCTTCTCACCTCGTCAGGAAAACATGTAGCAAAACTTGAGGTGTGTTTTACCCCTTGCCTTTGACTAAAGGCAGAGATAGTCTTTGTGGAAGAACGCAAAGGCCATTTATGCACAGACGTATTCTCTGATGTAAGCCAAAAAGGGCTGACTGCTCTTTTTAATTCCAGTCGACTCAAATGAAATTAGGCTTCCTGTTGTTTTTGTTTGTCTTCTTTGAGCAGAGCCCAGGACTGGAGATGAAATCCCCACAACAAATGTGGACAGACCCCAGAGTTAAGCTCCTGTCATTTTTGTTTATTAAAAATGAGTGTTTGTAGGATCTTACAATCACAGTATTTAAGAATTAGATTTAATATGTAAAATAGTTTTGATTAATTCATCCTGAAGACATTTATCAGCAACCAGGTTAATTAATAAATAAATATAGAAGAATATAGGAATATTTATCTACATCTTCCAAAGGTCAGTATCCGTATGTCCTGTATTTCTCGGCAATCCACATTTAATCCATCTTCCTTGCACCATTTCCTCTGCCTTCCAATATAATTCTGCGTGCAATGTATTTGAAAGCCTGTGGTCTTCAGATTTCTAGCAGGTAGGTGTTTGTGTGTAGACTTGTACTCACAGTGCTTTTGTTCTAATTGCAGTCCCTTTTCCCCTGCAGTGCTCCGTTGCTGACGGCAGGATCAGTTGTTGGTGCTGGGCTGTGCTATTATGGCAGGACTCCTGGCTGTGTAACTCCTACCTGGAGTCTTGTATGCTGATTCTGCCAAATAGGCAGAAATTTTTAAAGCTATATTAATACCCTCCCAAGTTCTACAAAGGTATTTGTAGAGGATATGTGGGGTTATATCTATGGCAAAGCTCGCTAGCCAAGGAGGGGATCCAGCAGTTTTATCTTGAAAGTGGTCTTTCCGATTTTCCGATGCTCTACTACCAAGTAGTACAGTTTCCACCTACGCTGTGTCCTTCATGCAGGCCACCACATAATGTTTCACAACAAGCATCAATTAAAACTGAAGGTAAGGAATGTTTGTAAGGGAGGACTTAACTCACGAGATGAGAGGGGAAAGAAATTAGAGTTACACAGAGCAGCAGAAATAAAAGTGCAACTTCTAACTGCAAAGGAGGTTTTCATCCTTAGAGGGCTGGGGGACATCCCTGTTCAAGACTAATAAATAAATCGCTTTTAGGAAAACATGTGATTTACAGATGTCAGGGGCTCTTATACCCTGCTGCTAATGTGGCATCACATTTTGTACAAAGTATAGACACAAATAGATGCTTCTGTTTGTGAATATAATGTGGGCTCTTGCCTACAAAAAGAAGGCAGCTTATAGTCATTAGACATCAGAAAACCTCAAAAGCATTAATTTGTGAATTTATTTACTTAGAAAATAAGTCAGTGCCCCCTGTGTTACATCACCAGTCCATACATGCGTATCTCCCATTTCTTGAGCTTCCTGACAGTTATTAACCACAACAAAAAAATTGCTAAGTTCAGAGGAATGCCAGATAAGATTTTCCTGGCATGTTCATAGTATCACTTCAGGATATGAAGTATATCTTTGTCTTCTGCCTTACCTGTATACATGGAAAATGTTTCTTCTGCACGAGGAAGGAAAGGCATTGAAAGATGAGTGCATACATGCACACGCAAGTGGTTTCTTAAAGATTCTAATCAATCATTGTTGCTGCTTTTCCTGTATGGTAATAAAAGCTACCACATGGCTTTCGTCATGCTAGCTCAGTGCTTTTAGATGTTCAAATGCATCATTCTTTTGTAAAATATGAATAAGCAAAAGCACATCTTGGATAATGGCACTGGAAATACGTGGTAGGGATTCTTCACCTCCAGTGCAGATTTTTTGCTGGATGCCATACTGTTGCTTTGCCAACATGGAAATTTGTTCCACTGTTTCATCATGCAAGGTTCAGAGCTTGCTTTTTAGCTTCTTGTCTTTATGCGAGTCTGTCTCCTAATCATTCAGATCACAGATAATTGTTGTTCCCACTACCTCTGTCTGTGGCATCTTTGAAAATGTTATCCGCTCTCTCTTCTAAATGTGGGGTTTTTTTGTAAGTTAGAGACCACATGTGAATAAAAGTGAAAAAGAAAAATAAAATAGT
Organism: Cariama cristata; assembly: GCF_000690535.1. NCBI lineage: Eukaryota > Metazoa > Chordata > Aves > Cariamiformes > Cariamidae > Cariama > Cariama cristata. Next base: position 7,993 of record NW_009621841.1, read on the forward strand.
TGATTTAATAAGTAAATTATTGGTGTTTTAAGTACTGCAAAAGCATAAAGGAAAGATAGTGTCTTTAAGCAATCTTATAATCCATAAGAAACCCACTAGTTTCAGAAGAAATTGCACAAATGTCAGAACCTCCCACAAGCAGAAAAGAATGGAAACACAGTAAGAATAAATACATTTGTTAACTTTCTTGAGAAGGTTGTTTCCAAGTGTTATCACTTCTGTGAAAGTTCCTGTGTTGGCAGAGCCATGAATGAGAGTTCTTTCATCGTCAGTTGGACAAGTGCAACAAAATAAACACTGTGAGGTGAGGTGGGGTTTGGGGTTTTTTTTTGGATCTCCAAATCCACCTGAACCTGCAAAGGCTGCTACTTGCCCAGTTTGTTAAAATACCAGCATATGTGTTCAATGTAAATAAAAATGGAAGATCGCTTAACGTTAATGTTCCAAGTGATGACCTCTCTTGCAACGGTTAACATGGAAAAGAAGAAAAGCAGAAATCAGTAGTCAAGCTCCAAGAGAAATACTTCAGTTCCTTCGCTTCACCATCCTAAAAGGGACAAATCTTTCAAGAAGGTGTCGGCAGTCACTGTGTAACTTTGCAGAGATTATTCCGACTGCTGCAAAATTTTCTCTGTTGTTCCCTTTGAACTGGAGCATCTGTATGCAATTGGCAATGCAGAGTTACATATAGAGTATCAATTAATATGTACAAATTTCTAGACTTGATAGAAGAAATGGTAGGTTCTTTAGGTACAGAATTCGACTGTAATTGGGAATTGTGTAATCTGGTTGCATACAGAGTACAAGGTGCTGTATCAAAGTATTTCCATCATATATTTGGAACCTGCGAGACACAGTTCATCTCTGATGTCAGCTGAGGTGGTGACCACTTCTTCTGCCAGGTCAGAATTTGAGTTTACAGACATGAAAATGTTGTCAACCAAGAAGCTGGAACTTAAGGAATTGGGCTACCGTTGTCATGTGTGGTGAATTTAGAGCTAAAACAGAAATGTTAATAAGATTTCTTTATGATGGAGGGTTTTAGCAATGTATGCAGAGACAGAAAACATCAAATTATTCTTCTTGTAAGAAGCCCTTGAGTATGCTGTTAGCATCAAATGCTAACAACATTTAGTCATTAGCGACCCGCGCAGCGCTTGAATGGCTGACCTGAAGGAGACAGAGCTATTACCACTCCACTGCAATAATCTCGTTCGCACTTAGAGTACATTTTCAGCCGTGGTACGTTAAGAAAAACCAGTGCTGCGTGTCCATGAGACTCAGAGACCCGTTTGCGTGGTGGTCTGTGGTGCCTGTGTCTCCGTGCGTCCGCCGGGCTGCCGGGCCGCTCGCGCCGGCTCTGGA
>NW_009621842.1:0-13528 GCF_000690535.1 Cariama cristata
TCTTCTTCTTCTTCTTCTTCTTTTTTCCCTCCACTACCTTGGCATTTCACCAAGAAGAGACTTGATGTGAAATGTTTAGATGTGCACAATTGGCTTATTTGTGATCCTGGGCAATATTTGCATTACAGATGAGATAAATGGCATGTATGGTCAGTTTAGGTGTCTGTCTTACCTGTCCTGATAGGTTTTGCGATGCCCTCTGTGGCAGGATCAGCTGCCTGAAAGATAAGCAAGAGAAGTGATGGTTATTCTGGGAGCATACCCACATTCAAGTATGATCCTACTTTAAAAGTGGATCTTAAAAGTTTCCATTGAATGCCATGAAGGCAATACACAACCTGATGCACGGGGAGCAGTGCCAGGCACTACAGAGCATATAGCTCCTATAGATCCTTACAGGTCAGTGAGGGATTGCTGTGGAGCAAACAGCTCCAGCAAGCTATTGACACTCATCCAGGTATCATCCTCAGTCATCCCTCATCACAGCCCTTTTTTTGTAATGTAGAAAATCTACATTTCTGATACAGCCAGCAATTCTCTCAGAGCTGTAAGAAATGTGTGTGGCTTTTTTGGGGGGCTGTTTTGGAAGCACAAGCCCTGAAAACCCCGCTCTGTGGCTTGCAAGCTTGGAGAGAGTAGGACAGAGTACGACTGGACACTCTTGAGAGCCAGTGTTCATCCCTTGCAAGCCAATGGCTGGATGAAAATAAAAGCTGTAGAGCCCCAATATAAGTCTGAGAGTGACAGTGTTGTCCTGCTTCACCCTTCCTCCTACTTCTTGCTGGGATGTAAACCCAAGGGTCAAAATGACACGGGAAATCGTCCTCAAGCAGCATGGCCTGAAAACTGCTCATGAAACATTCTTCAAGTGTGACATATGGTAGGCTTCATCTGTGGTCTTGCTTCTGTTTCATCACACCTCTCTGCCATCCAAAGATACAACCCTGAAGCCTGTGCTTGCTTGTATATTACTTCCACACAAGGGAAGTCAAGGACAGCTCATACACATCCAGCAATGTCCTCAAGGAGCAAAGAAATTCTGCCAACAGCTGCGGAAAGATACCGAGAGTGCTTGAAACTCTGTGTCACGTCCCTTCACTCATACATACCGAGCAGTCACACGGTGATTTCAGTATCAGGGAGTGGTTTTTGCTCAGGCTAGCCTAAAGTAGCTCCTCTTATCCGGATACCAATTACCTGGGCTAAATGTGGAGGTTAATCAGCCCAGGCCCCATTTAGCGTACGATCATAGAATCATAGAATATCTGGAGTTGGACAGGACCTGTAAACACCATCAAGTCCAACTCCCTGCTCCTCACAGAACTACCTAAAACTAAACTATGTGACTAAATGCATCGTCCAGTCACTCCTTGAACTCGAACAGGTTTGGTGCCATGACCACCTCCCTTTGGGAGCCTGTCCCAGTGACCGACCAGGATGTCCAAGTAGAAGAAAGTTGGGAAGCTGGTACCAGCTTTAGCAGAGCATCTAATATCTCCTGGGAGAAATGAGGCACACCACACATGTGGTGGGAGACAACTTTATCCATAGTGGTCTTAAAACATAGGCACTTTATTTCTGTGTGTAAATATGATAAGGTGTGGTGTGGGGAGAAGGTAGACGGTTGGACAGTGAGAGAAGTCATGTTGTGTCTGTTTGTGGTACTTAATGTTCTAGCCTTAAATGTTTAAGAATACTTTTAATTAGACTTTGGCCTAACGTGATTGTGTTTTCAACCATGGCTGAAGTGTAGATCTGCATCCGCTCCTGGCAAAGCAATGTTATCCTTTGGTCTAATACCAAAATGCTGTGTCCTGCAGACAGAGATGGCATACGTGCTTCATAATTTGGGTATCTGTAATATATGATTAGTTCATTTTCTCTCCCCACACCTATGTAAGACAAGGGAGAAGTTATCTGTTGAGACAGTATTTCTCCAGGTGATCTTCCTAAGCTGTACAGGAAGGCTGCTGGCTTAGGAAAGGAATAGGAACCTAGAGTTGTATTTTGAAAAATCAGGCATTTCCAAGCTTTTTGGTCCCCTATATGACATTCTCCCCCACAAACTCTCATGGATCCTGTGCATACATATCAGCAAATGTGGGACTGAGAACAGTCTTGGCTGAAAACACTCTGAAAAAGGACCGTCTGCCAGAGCCTCTCAGCTCCTGTCTTGGAGCCTTGCACTGGGCTGTCCCTCTCACATGCACTCAGAGCGCAGGGAAGCTTTACGTTTCAATGCAATGTATGAGCATTTCTGCCCTCTGCGGAGAATTAAAGGCCTTTTTTGCATGAGAGAAAGGGGGTGCTCGGTCCCCAACTAGATAATGCTAAATGAACTCAGGTGGCAGATTCACTGCTGCCTGTAGAGAAGTGTCTGGTAAAGTGATGGAGATGTTATCACCAGTGAGGCTTTCACCTTGCAGCCCTCCCTTGGAGATGGCATGCAGGACAAGGCTACTGGCTCACAGCTTGCTTTGTAATCAGGGCAACAGAAACAAAATTAAAATGTACTACTGTATTGTCTTGTCACCTAAGGAAGTCTCCCAGTGGGAGAAAACAGCAGATACTAATGCAATTTATTTTAGTGACAATGGATTAGATATTCAAATAAAACTTCAGAGTTTGCTTTGAAATATTACTGGCATGATTTCTTTCTTTTCTAACAGCAAAAATATTGCATGTAATGCTGTAATTTGGAATGCAAAGAGGCACAGCGTAGGACCCCAAAGAGATTAAATTCTACAGTGCCAACTCAGGAAGAATTCATGACAATGAATTTCACTCTATCTGTCTGGAGTCATCTGGGTGCTGATGATGAAGGATCCTAGTCTTTACTCAGCAAACAGAACAATTTGAATTTGCTTCATTAGAGAAAATGACAATCAGGTGCCAGTTAATCATTTTAGAAAATCATTCCCTTAATCGTTTTAGAAAAAATTTTCCCAACCTGACACAGACTGATGCTGCCAGAGGGTCATTCTAATGTCCTGTGTCAGAACTGTGAATATTTCTTTAACCAGAGGTCTCTGAAACATGTATCTGCCTCTAGAAAGTCCAAGAAAACACACTTCCAAACCACTCTCCCGCAGAAACTGCCCTGGGGTCAGCTTAACCACGTCCAGGGCTCTTCCAAGAGCACATCTGCACAGCAGCTCCGCAGGGATGAGCTTTTTGGACTGCTGTCCTCGTAGGAAGTTTTGCAATTTGAAAAAAAAAAGCCTCAAGGCTCCTCTCCCATGTTTCTGCTGAGCCTCAAACCATCTTTACCCGTCTCTGGCCGAGGGGGAAGGCAGGCAGCGGCACTTTAGGGAGGTGGCCCTGAGTTGCCAAGAGGTAAAAGTAGAAACTAGATGTGAAAACTCCAGAAAGCAGAGAACGGTCCCTGCAGCTGATCTAATAATGTGCATCACAGGAAGCAGAGCCCTGTGTGAAATTATGTTTTTCCAGTACCGACAAAACCTTTTAAAGTGACACCTCTAGGCAGCAGGTGACTGTCGCTGTACAGAATACCAATGGCAAGAGTTGGAACAGTGTAGTTTTCTTCTAAAATGCCTCAGCGGTTTTCCTCTGCTGTTCAATGAGTGGGAAATCTGCTTTCAGGGGCAATTTTCCATGCTATTTTGATTTTTTTTTTTTTTTCCCTTTTCTTTTTTGTCAGGGCTGTCCGCCAGAGGGGGCCGACAGGCACCGCTTGGGGCAGCCCATGGCAAGATTATTTTTAAGCAGCCCCAAATCACCAATAGATAGTGCAGGAACAGGCCGGGTGCTGTAGGAGCGATTTCTGGTTACGGCAGTCCCCCTGCTAAAGGGGTTTTACATTGTTAACTCCGGCAGCCTTGACGACTAGATCAGCAAATATAAATAACCGCACTGATTCTTTGCATTTGCCAAGAGTGCCTTAATGGTGCTGAAAAGATTCGCCCATGCAGTTTGGAGGTTAAAAGTATGAAGTCTATAAAATCCAGAGCAGTGACAGACTGTCCCAGATTACGGACTTTGGACATTCACACAGATTTGTTCATAGAGGTAGGTGGCCTCCGTGTCTGATACAGTGTACCTTGCAGCACAGCGTAAGACTTACTAGGGTCTGTTAGTCTTAAAATTGCATTTATCTAGTCCTTTCTGTCCCATACTCTTTCACTGATTTTACATCTGTCTCTCTATATACATAAATATCTACATAGATGTGTATATATGCGTACAACTGGCAGCAGTGAAATGCAGCAGGCAGAAAGGTGGATGTTTTAGCACTCTTATAACAGTGTTAAGAAGGAAAAATGAAGGCTACGGACCACCACACAGTGACTATTCTTGTTCTAGGGAAAAATAAAGTCACCCTGTTTAAGATCGAGACAAGTGAATGGCCTGAAGCCAAGGGTTTCTGCAGATGAAAACTGAAGAAACGAACTGACTTCAACACTGCACGTAGTCAGTTCCAAAAAACGTAGTTTAGTTCCAAAAATGACACTTCCCAGGTCTGACACTAATGTGCTATGCCACCCTTTTTGAAAACAAGGCGTAAAGGAAATGTATTGGGGTGTTGGAAAATGTGGGGGTAGGGAGGGGCAGATAATGTGTATTAGAAGTGCTGCTAGATTCAAAGAAGCGGGCTTGGAATCATAGTTGCTTTTTTGTTTTCGTCATTGATGTCAGATTTCCCTTACTCAGGGCACCTAGATTTTCAGTGATGGGAAGACCTTGTTTCTATGCAGTTTGATTTTCCCTTTCCAATGCATCTTGCTTCATCTTAAACTAGACAAGTGTAAATTCATCAAAAGGAAGACAAGCAGCCAACTTCCATGTACCTGCAATGGGTCCAGGGGACTGCGTGATCTGCTTGCCACCAGAAGCCTCCTCTTAATGTAGTGGTACCCAAGACAAGGGTCACAAGGCCTACATTGTCCCTAAAACCCTCTAACACTCCTTTGAACAGAGGAAAACAAAACTTTCTATCTCAGCTTAGCATAGAGAGGGCATGAAGTTGCCACCATTGCCCCTGTGATCAAGGACCACTCACATAATCTAGCTCACAGCATCTGGAGAGAAAAACAGATCTTCCCAAGAGGCTGATTGCACGAAATGTTGGTCCTCTCTTCAGAAGTTACAAAGAAAATAATTAAGCCAATTGATGATGCTCTAATCCCTACAGCAACAGGACTCAATATCCACAGGGTTCCAAGTACAAGAACCCCCCAGACCCCCTGTCCTCGAGCCGCTGAAGTCAACACGACAAGATAGTCAGCCCAACCACATCTGTATTTACCAAATGAGTTTGTGCCTAGCCTTACACTGACAGTGTTAGTATGAGCTAACGTGTTTTTGGAGCAAGCCCTGGTGTTTCTTGAGGACCCTGTTTCAAAGAATTGACACTTGTTCCCTAGTCTGGAAATTCAAGACTGGTCACAGATAAAGAATGGCTATGCTGTTTCTGAACTCAGGGTCTTTTGGCTCCCTGAGAGCAAGTACACAAGTTATGCTTTTACAGCCAAACTCCTCTCACAGCATAAAACTGCTGCTGGAATTTATTTATGTTTCTCACACACCTCAGCTTCCCACTTTCTCCTTCAGCCAAGCTCATTTCCAAAGTGACCACAATAATGTCATTACTCTTTTGAATGAAAATCTTGACTCTTTCAGTAATACTGTTCCTCTGGCAACCCGTGTAATTGCATTTATCCTGATGGAGAGGTAATTTAATGCTTACTTCCATAATAAGTACAAATGAAAGCCTCATTATATAGGAAAGCCATGGCAACTCTGCAATTACCCAGGCTGTTACTTTAAAGATCTCCCTTAATGTCCCACTATTTATCACTTGAAAACCCCCATGTCTCATTCTAACTGTGGCCAAACTCTTTCCAGGAAGAACACTGATTTCAGGGAAATGACTCCTCTCCGGTGCAACTTGAAGTATCAGTTAAGCCTTCGTGGTTTAATTTCTGGGTAACATGCATACACAGACACACAAATTGCACAGGGTAAATTTAGTAAGAGAAAATATTGAACTGAAAGCTCATATTTTGTTTTCCACGGCCAACTTCCTCCAGCAGCCCCACGCTGGTGCTTTCATTCTATAAATAGTAGTGGAGGTACTTCAGCACTTAGATTTTTGCAGTAAGATTTCAAAGCCTGTAAAACTTCTAACCTGACATTTTACCCTGGTAAAGTTCATGGCAATTTTCCTGGTAAGATTAGAAATGCACTTTTTATAATCACAACCACCTGTACCTCTGCCCTGGCTGTAACTATCTCACTGTTTCCCCATTCAACCCCACATCCACTTGAAAGCAGTTCTTTTTATTTTAAGAAGGAAAAAATGTCTGTAGGCAGAGGGAACAGTTGTTTTTGTGAGACTTTGCCTCACTTATATCCTCAGTCATCCTTGCTACAGCTCTACTTTTGCATTAAAAATCACACCCAAGAACAGGACTGACAAAAAGAGAGCAGCAGTGAGATACTTTGCCTCCATCCACTGCTCTGGGTAGTTCAAGGGAGCTCTGCTTCCCCACATCATGGTGCACCCTAACAGACAGCACCACACAGTGTCACACATAGAGATGTCTTGTGTTATGTCCATTACTGAAAATTATCCATATTTCAGAGGAACACATGTAGACACTACCAGACCAGACCATCTCAGACAGTGGTCACTCCCCAAAGAAGCGACAGGAGACACATGTAAAACCAGATAGAGGACACTGAGGCACTGATCTGTCTTCTCTCCACCTCTCCTCCTAACTAGGCAGGACAGAGGGTGGCTTGCATCTTGGATTATGAGTTTTCCACTTCCATTTACAGAATAGAAATTGCATGCTAGAAATCAATGCTGCCTATGGAGAAAGGTTGGGTTTTTTTGAAAGTTCTTTTCCCTCCCTCTTTGTTTCATCTTTCTGTCCCCTAATTCATGTGTGTGCATTTGTAACAGGAGGCAGCAACTCTTTCTGGTCACAGTATAATTTTTGGAAAGCGGTAGGTTAAAAAAAAAGAAAGAAAGAAAGAGAGAGAGAGAAGGGGGGGGGAGGGAGAGAGAGAGAGAAAGAAAGAAAGAAAAAGAAAGAAGCCGGTGAATAAAGTAAGAAGTTTCTTACCGTCCTCTGAACGACTAAGACCATGATGGTGGCTAATGCAAAGATGAGTAGAGCAACAAGGGTAGCGATGATGAAATACAAATATGTTTTGTTAGTGGCTCCAAGCCTCCTTGAAACGGTGTCTTCATTCACATGCATGGCTGATTCATGAGAGTCCTTCACCTGAGAAAGTGTTTGCTCTTGTGCCGAGCACATTCTTATATAGCTCTCGGGGTACTGCTCTGTATCTCCCCTTGATCAGGTTCAAGTTGCAGCCCATCTCTGTTCCTGGCAGGATTTTCCCCCTTCATCCTGGCTCATGTGATCCGGAAAAAAAACTTCATCACTTGTAGTACAAAGAAAGTGGGACCTGGGGGCGTGAAGCAGGACGCAGCTGTGAAGAGGGGAAGGAGCTTCATGTTCTTGATCAGGGATTTCGCGACGGCAGTCTTGTGTGCTGCATCGGAGGTTTCTGATGTCAGAAGGTGAATAGTTACCAAGATCAGTTATGCGCCCCCCCCTTCCACTGGCTTTCTGTGAAATGGAGAGCTACATAAATTCTGTTTCATTTTATACTCAGTGCAGCTACAGCTCAGTACAGTAAATCGCCCCGAAGCTCTGCCTTCCTGTCACACACAGTAACCTCTTCTTATTCCCAGTAGTGTCCCAGAGCTGTGATCTCCAGAGCTCTGTGTTCAGAGGTGACCTAGGATTTGAGTTTGGTGACTGTTGCTCTTGCCTGTGAAGGTCTGGAGATGTTAGGTGAGATTTTCATTGAAATGTGGCAGGAAGACGTCTTTGATGCAGGATGCAAGTTCTGGCGAGGCATAGAATGAAAGCGGTTGCACCAAAGTAGCAGACAGCACGACGTTAGGATGTGTTACGGAAGGTGTCTGTATTCACCTCCCTGCCCTGGCTTATTGACAGCTGGCAAATTAATGCTCATTGCTATCCTGTCCACAAACCTCTGCTCTGTCCTAGCCTGGGACTATCACCTAGCCACAGAGCTTCTCACAGAACTCAAAGGAGACGTCTTTAACTGGAAACATTCCTACTTCATTCCAATGTGGAAGGACCACTCATTCCGAACCCTACATTTTTTAGGTGAGATGACTCCTTACTTTCTGGTCAGTTCAACTCGAAAGACATGTGGGTGTTTCTGAAAATTTTCACAGTTAGATATGTGTCCTCTTTTGATTCCTATCTATGCAAGCCAGTTAACTTGTGTAACATGATCAAAATGATTAGGAGTATTTATTTGTCTCAGCTATTCCTGGTTCGGTGATACAAGGACATCAGAGAGGACAAACAGGATCTTACTAATGGTCCATCTAGCTCAACATCTTGCCTTCAGTAGAGAACAACAAGAGATGCCTTGGGAAGACTATCAGAACAGAAAAAGCAGGTATTTACTGAGTGTAATTCTCCAGTTTCCTCTGATTTGGGCTTGTGGGACCCCCAAACCAGAGGTAGAACCTTTCTGTTTTAATCCAACTCTTTAAACCCCTGACATTACAGAGTCCTGGCATCTTACTATTATTACTGCTATCTTCAATAAAATCACTAGAGCACAGCATTACAAAGGCTTCTATAGATTTCCAAAGTAGTGGAAATTTTCAGGGTATCTCTTATCACCGTGGAAACAGGCACAATCTATTTTGATCAGAGACAAAGGGAAGCCGCCGCCTCTTCTAAAGGATAAGACATTAGTCTTACTTGGTCAGACCTTCCTCAGGAAATCTGTCACTCAAGCCTGGCAGGTTGGATGAGGTGGATCCTCACTCTCTGGGTCCTACCTGGTGGATGCAAAACTTCTGGACAGCTGCTAGCAGTAGCGGTTCTCACTCACCTTGGTTTGTATTGGAAATTAATCTTGATTTGCAAGGGAAAGATTTACACAGTCGTGCCTGTGAAAGTTCATTTGACCCCTTAAAGCAGCCCATCCTGTAGAGCAGCAAACCCACCCTTTGGGAAGCATAACATGGCGATCCCCTAACACCATCCTTGCTCCCCAACCCTTCTTGGCAATGTGACAATTCTGAAACATGGGAAAATCCAAATTACAAAGATCTTGCAGTTACTGGCAGCATCTACTGTTCTTGAAAAGACAGTTCAGCATCTCTTGTTCATGGCTGAGCAGATACATACCTCACCATCACCTGAAGATGATTTTCAAGAGAATAATGATGGTGTAGTTTTAAGGATGTCACATCATGTTTGGTCTCATGAGGAAGGCACGGTCCTTTGTAGGCTTTTATGGTTGCACATGGATGTGCACGGTCAGCTCTTCAAAATGTAAAAAACTTGTGCTTAACTTACTTACAAGTAGACAGTCAGACACTGTAGTGGTCATGACTACAAAAGAAAAAGATATCAGTGAAGGCCAGTGAGGGAAAACAGGACAAATTAATCCCTTGTAAACAAGTGCAATCCAGATTAAATTTGGCCTGTTACTTTCTAAGCTAAATTTGGTTAGCTTACTAGTACAGCATTGGCAACCCACAGAGTTTAGTGAGTTGGTGATGCTGAAATCTGCTGGGAAGGTCACATAATAATATATAGGAGCACAGAGCATCCGTTCATGCAGTGATACCATGCTACACAGTGTTCCAAGACAGCAAAGGCAAACACCTAAGATTGCCCCAGGGAACAGTAGGATCTATGAATGATTCCTTTTTTGTGATGGGTGAAATGTCTTGAAATGTAGAAATGAAACACTGCTTAGCTAGGACAGCTATACTGTTAAGGCAGCTCATGATTTTTAAACAGGGTAACACTGCAGAATAAGTGGATACTTCTGTAGCTTTGTCTTAGGCAGTAAATAAAGCACTGTACCTTGTCGTTAAATAGGTGTTCTTGGGCTACTGTGGCTGTACATCCTGGTTTGTAGGTGGTGATGCACTGTCAAACGTAACTGTAGTGTAATGCTCTGTTACCCTCTAGTTCCTAACATCACTCTGCACACCCTATCACGCTACCATCTGCCTGATTATGCTTGATTTCCAGAGCACAGTTCACTGCTTTCATGCCTTCTGACCAATGTTGCATCAATTCTCACAAGCTCTGGTTCAAGAGGCTAAACAGGAGATGCTTGCCCTGTATTTGCATTGGCACGTGCTGCATCCTCTGCAGCAAAGAGCTGTGCATAAAAAGACAGAGGGAGAAAACAAGTGAACCACAAAACCAGCAGTTCTAGTTATTTCTTGGTAGATATTGCAAGTAACTCTCTTTAGCAGAGAAATACAAAATATCCTAGCCCCTTGTTAATATTTATTTATCTGCCCTGCTGAAAGGAAATAGACTTGCTGAGAACTGAAAACCCATCCACGTGGTCAATGGAAATTCACCCTTGACTGAAGTCTGTGAGAACTGGAAACCTTTCTGAAAGACGTTAATGGCCAGTTCTTCAAAGATGCGTAGTACCCAGCTGCCACTGAAATCCAGGGTTGTGAAGTGTATAGGTGCCTTTAGAAGTTTCTGTTTTTACCCTCGATGGGAACTGGGTCCATTTCCCATCAAAACCATCATTCATGTTTACATCCGTGTAGTTTGCTACCAGAACCTCGTCCTTAGCTTTTCAAGATCTAAGGGAGCTCAGAGAAGATGCACTGCAATTTATATTTTATTACCCTGTGTGATTCCTAGTACTACCTTCCTAATTAAAGGTCTTAGATAGCAAAGATGGTGTCGGGCTTCTTATCTTCAAAGAGAGACCCCATTAAATACAGATTGTTTAACTTCAGTTGAGTCGCACCTGAGTGCACACATCTAACCATGTGAGCACATGCGGACGCTTGTAAATCATTTGCTATGGAAATGCAAAATCAGTAAATTGAGGTTACTGCAAAACGCCATTAGCACTCAAGGTATGAATCACCTTGTTGTCGGAGGTTTTTGAGTTTCCTCCGATGAATCACTCTCTCGTATTGCACCTCAGCATTATGTTTGTACTCCACATCTCAGCTTGAGCCAAGGTTGATGAATGCCTGGGCCAGGGTTGACAAAGGGTTTTTTTTATTTTTTCTTTTTTTAAAAAATTTTATTTATTAGAATCTGTGTCCATTCGTGTGGTCCTAATCCAAGGTTGGTCACAGAATGAAGTAAATGACACTCCAATATCACACTCCTAAAACTGTTGCGATGATACTGTTGGCTGTCACCATAAAATGGTCTTTAGAGGGAGATGGTGCATATGTCTCATCCAAGCCTTCTACTCCTGCAACATATTGGAATGTTTCCAAGAATAGCGATGTTCTTTTCTCATTTTGTTTCTCAAATCAAATTGCTGAATAAAAATAGACATCGGATGGGAGGAAAATAAGAGGAAAAAAGAAAGGTTAGAGCTACCATTGCATAGTATTATCTCCTTGGGAAGCTACCTAGTGTTTATTCGTGCTGTGCAACTGTTTTCCTTGTTCAAAAGACTTTTATCACCTAAACTTGTAAGGCAATAGAAAAACAGGTATATTAAATTAGCTGAAAATTGGCTATAGGGGAAAAAACACCTTTTTATACTGTAGGTGATATGCACCATCCATCTCTTTTGAAGCGCAGGTATAAACCAGAGGCATTAGGATAGATAATAAAAAGCAATAATAAAGCAGTACAAATGGAACAGTTATAAAAGTGCAATAACTTCCACAGATCTGTCAGAGAGTGCGTTTGCTCAGTAGGAGTTATTGTCTGCCCAAACAGTAACAGTTCTTCCCATGTAGCATCCTCCCCAAAGAAGGGAGCTGCCTGCTTTGCTGGAAAATCTTTGGTATCTTTCAGCAACATCTGCTGGTAAAAGTCAATCCAAGTGGAAAAGGTCTTATTTGGGTATTAAACCCCTCTGTATTCCGATAAATGACTTAGAGTGAGTTATTAGAGTAAGAGGAAGATAATGCATGAATCGCAAAGCTGGAAGAAAGGGGGTAATTAGTAACACAGCTTAAATTTTTAAAAAAGGTAGAGTTATTTAGAATGTAATTTTCAGGCACGTCTAGAGATTTCAGATACCTTAAATTCTGGTTATTCTGTTACAAAACACTAGAAGGATCTTCATTTCCAGCATGGTTCTCATAATTTCCTGAAAACCAGGCTATTTCTGTGTGATTCAAGCAGCATAATAAAAAACTGAGCCACTCAAAAGTATATTCAGACTCTGGTGCCCACTCTGAGGTCTAAATTCAAAAGAAAGAGAATTGTATCTATTTCAAGTTCATTAAAAGACAGGAAAAGGACATTTACACTTGCTGGTCTGAGTACTGTTCCCAAAGTCTCTGAACACACCTGAAAATCTTGACCTGAGCAAATCCGTGAGGTGGTTTTGGGTCAGCAGGAGGAAGTTCTAATAAATGGATATGAGTGGCAGGAAGAAATAACCACAAGCACTGAAACCCCCTGAAATGAAGGGAACGGCTCCATTTCGTTGTGCTGGACTTTGGGTGAGGTCTGCAGAGGGCACACTGTGACCGTGTGTTGTAAGAGGGGAAGTGGTCCCAAAGCCAGCTCTATCCAGATATACCCAGGGGTGGCAGAGAAATGCTGCACCGTGATCAAGGCATCATAGAAAAGGATCTTACCCTCAACATGTGTGAGATTCACAGATTTGAAGTCAGAAAGAGGCCTTTAGATCGTATAATCTGACCTGCTATTCAGGAAAAGGGCATATGGTTTTATCCAGAAAACTTGGAAAATAATAATACTGATGAGCCAGGCAAAGAAACATCAGGTGGGGTTGGATTTGTGGGACAGGGTCAGACTCGAGCAGTGCTTTGCATCTGCGTCTGGCCCTCCCACCCCACCTAAGGACCAGTATGAGGCATGTAGGCACCTGGGGATGCAGACGAGCAATGGTTTTGGAAATGATGACGACGGTGCCTTTTAGATGGAAAGGGGAACTCGGGTGTCTTCGAAGACATAGATATAAGGGTCTAGGTTAGGAAAGGCATTGCTCTGGAAATGTTAGGTTGTAATAATAAGAATTTTCCTCTGTGTGAATACGAAACTTTTAGTAATTGGCCATGGTAAGAAGTGGAATCCTGAACTAAAGACTAATTGGTCTGATTTACGTTAAAAGCTATTATTTGTGTTCCCTATGCATAAGAAGTGTGTGGAAAGCTTGTGATTGAAGAGAGATGAATGTTCTGGAAGTCAGATAGAAAATAATGAAACCTTCATAGGGAACATATCATCTCTCGTTAAAATTCACTAGAAGAGCAGAACTGCATCACAACTGAATTTAGTTGGCACTATAATGTATCCAGATTAGAAATAAACACAACACAAAAGGGTGGCATTCTGCATTTGACAGCTACTAAATCTCCCTGTGTCTTATAAAGAGGGAAATACACAGTCTGCTCAGCATGGCATTCGTACACTAAATCCTATCGGGAAATAATATAAGAACCAGCCAAAAGCCAAAGTCGCAACTAGCTTGAAATGCAGTCTATACATCACAGGAAGAGCAGGAA
>NW_009621842.1:13559-25926 GCF_000690535.1 Cariama cristata
AGTGTATTTATAATTCTGGCAAGTTGAAAGGCTTCGGTAGTTCACCTTTCTCAAAATAATAAAACTCCATCACTCTTCTTAGGGAAGAAACTGTGAAGTTGTTTATTTTTTCCATCCCTGTAGTGCAAGGAAGGAAAGAGCTTGAAAAAATTTCCACTGTAGCATATGTGATAGAGTTAGCTGCTTTAGGTACCAGAGCTACCTCACGTCACCTCTCAGTCTGAGATGGGTTTGTCCTCACAGCACTTATTTAAGGTGGGTCAACATTGGTGTTTCTCCTCTATCTCCCTGTTAAAGACAAGTAACGAAGCATCAGAAGCTGACAGTGCCTCTATACAGGCTTGGTGGTTAAATATAGCTGTGCACTTGAGTCTGGGGACCCTCTTCAGGTGTTGGTGCCCACAAAGACTCCCCGAATAGGTCCCCAGGTCTCTACAGAGTTGATGTAACATAGCTGAGGAGACTGAGTACACACAGAAAAGCTGCAGCCGAGGGCATCTCAGCTTCAGTGATCTGCCAAAATCCACACAAAAAATTGATGGTAAAAGAAGGAAATAAACCCTTTCTCCTCAGGGAGACAGAATTTTTCTCTCCAGATGTGTAATTGGTAGAAATCCTAAGAATGAGGCAAGAACAATGTTTCAAAAATCCTTAAGTGATGAAAGTCATCTGGAGCTTTTTATTCACGGCAATCAGAGCACGGTCAGCTTGGAGCTACTGGTAGCTTTTGGTTATGAGCTTGGGCCTGGGACACCTGCAAGTAGTAGCTGCTTTCTAGTCTCCCATCATTATAGTTAAAGACAAAAATCACTGTAAGAAAAGCTGCAAATTCCCTCCCTGAAGCAGTGCAGCACTTGGCGGCAGTCAACATCTCTAAACAGAGCTGTTCAGATCCCAGCCTTATGCAATTTACAGTTATGCTAATTATTTACAGTTGTGCTAATTTACAACTCTGGATAGGCATTTTTCTACAGTGAATTTTCAGAGTTGCTCAGCTTCTCACAAGCTCTGCTTATTGACAAGGGGCAAGATTTTCATAAAAGTGTTGGATGAAACACTTCTCGGCTCCTCAGGCCAGTTCTGAAGGCAGGCATTGGTGTAAACTAGACCGTGCTTTCTTGGTAAGTCATTCATCACGGCTCGAAATCATTGAGTTAGGTGGGGTGAATCAGTTTGGTAATGCTTGTGCCTCCAACCCGTATTACGGAGGGATTATAGAAACAGCCTAGACAAGTTGTTTGGTCTAGATATTTTTCAGATAGCTAAAGGAAGGGAAAATGGCAGCATTTGTGATTTAGGAGCATGAGCCTCATTAGGAGGTAGAGGGCTGGGAGGTCAATCATTGCTGTAACAAATCACACCCACCTTTTGGTATCGCTCTTCTGAGGCTGGCAGCCACCAAATAAGCACGATGCACCATGTTCAGGAATGAAATGATAAAAGGCCATCAGCAAGTAGGGATGACCCAGGGATTGAGAGCTATCTCAGTTGGGTTCATCCAGGGAGGACGGGTAACAGTGGGATAAGGAAATCGAGGCACGAGTGTGTCATGTAACAGGCATGGCTGCCAGGGCAAGATCACCTGGGGAAAAACTGGCTGTTCATTTACATAAGCCAGAGAAAATTTATGTCACAGGAGAATGACAAAGCAAAATCAAAATATTCAGCTTTGAGTGACAGTCCTTCTTTGCACCTA
The DNA here is from genome assembly GCF_000690535.1 of Cariama cristata. Lineage (NCBI taxonomy): Eukaryota > Metazoa > Chordata > Aves > Cariamiformes > Cariamidae > Cariama > Cariama cristata. The sequence continues at coordinate 15,256 of NW_009621842.1, forward strand.
CAAAGGTAATTGTCAGGCAAAATGCTTCATCTGCCAGTATTTTCACTGGAATAGTTACCCTAAAAATACACAAAGCTTTTATCAAAGCTGTATTTCTTATCCATAAGAAGGACATATCCACCATGGATCCTGTCTTGTTTGCCCTCTGTGGAATTAAATTTGGTGTTTCTGTCTTTGATTCCAACCACAGCATACAAAAGCTCTGTGCATTTCAATTGATATTCATATCATTTCTACTTCAGCTTCTCTTGAATTAATGTAACCCAGGAACCTTAGCAAAGTCAGTCTCAATTTATGCCGGCTAATGCTGAAAAATTTAATCTTGTCCACTCTTGAATTCCTCCTCCCACTCCCCCCGAATTCCTTTATTTATTTCTTTGATGCCTTTATGCAAATGTCTTAGTACTTACTTGGGCACACAACACATAGCAGGTTTTGCTGATGGAAAAGCAGGTTTTTCACCCTGCCCAGAAGAGTTGGATACTGGGATGCCTGAAGGACAATCAAGAGAACCCATCAACAAGAACAACTGTACCAAATAGCAGGCATTTTTCAGACAACGCTACTTCTCAGTACTTTTTCCCCAAACTTTTCCATACTGGAGGCCTGGCAGCCTACATGTGGATTTCTAGCAGATTAGAGCAAAGCAGAAGGAATGTTACCTTGTTGTTCCCACAGCAACTTGACAACTCACAAGTAGCCATGGTTCAGTGAATCAGCAGCAAACTCCGTGCAGAGCGACTTGAAGTAGTGCTAAACTCGATTAGCAAACCTGACCTGCGGTTTCATGCAAACACTTTTTCCTTCTTTTAGACTATATGGGTTCATGCCCCCTAAATTTCATTCTCAGTTTCAGGTATGAATGAATTCAAAATCTTTAGGTAAAATTCAGCTAGAAGAAACTACCTAGTTTGGACTAGTTTCAGTACAAACCTAAGCAAAACCACAGAATTGCTCATGGTTTCCAGACCAAACCATACATTTTACCTAGTTTTTTGGGGTTTCATTACAAAAGTTTCATGGAGTCTGAAAAAAAATAAGCACAGAGTTTAAGTACTTTGAATTGCTATCTATACACTCCTGTCCACTGGGAATACAATGGTTGACAATGCAAGTCTTTGCTATCAGATGCGTTGTCGCAAAGAGACAGTTCTCTGCGCCATGTGAACACCCGATTACTTTTAAGTGAAAACACATTTGTTTATTGGCCCTCCTCGATTCCTGAGCTTTGGACTTGATTTTGGCCCTTATATTGGTCTTGTTAGTGTAGTTTCAGCCTTGAATACATGCCTGGAAGATAAAAATCAAGGATTCTCTTTGTCATGGTGGGAAATCTACGGATGGTGCAGGCATGGCATAAACAAGTCTACATGTTTTATATCTTAGGGTTTAAGACACTGGGAAAATACTAACAACTCTTGTGTTGTTCTCTCTTATTGATTAACAGTAGCTTCTTCCAGTAGAGAATAAAACTTGGATGATTTCTAAGTCAGGCCAGGGAACTCATCCAGCACTTGGTACCCCAAGCTACTCACACACGTGTGAGTGTGGTGTAGCAAGGGCCGTGCACATAAAAGATATCTTCAGCCTAGAGTTTGTGACAGTCAAATAGTAGATAAATGAAAATAGGAGTGAGATGAAGGATGAGTAGTATTAGAGATATGTTATGCTGTAGAAAATTTGTCTTGAAATACAACGCATTTTTAGTGATATATAAGCAAACGTGTCTATTTTTGCTGGACACGTTTCCGAAGGCTGTGTCTTACCTACTGAGCCAATTCTGTCATCCAGGATACATCAGTACTAATTCTTTTGCTGAATTCCTTAAAAATTACCTTATTGAGCACAACTGAATCAGGAAACTCAAGTAGACTGGAAGATTTCATTTTAAAAGACAGCTAGCTTTCATTTCAAAGACTTCAAGTCATGACGGACCTGCCATTTCTTTCAAGGAGCCATGCCAACATTTAAATCACTTCAGTCTCACAGATTTACTTCTCTGTTCTATTGGATTGACAGAGTCAGACAGAAAGATAGAAAAGAAGAAAGCCTTGTGGGGGTTTTTTTCACCTCATCTGTCATTTCCACTGGTCAAAACTTTCCTTTTCTTAACTTAAATTCACATGGACCCAAGTTCAAATTTCCTTCTTTCCTCAGTTAGAATAAATAAATAAACTAAGTTGCTCAAATTTCTCTCAGTGAAGGCTCACTCCTACCTCTGCAACTGTTTAGCAGGGAAAATCTGTAACAGAGTACGTTTCTCAGAACATGCAGAATGGGAAACTGTAAACTGCAGCTTCAAACAGTGCTTCGAATGAGCAAAAACACAGCAAACAATTGAAAGTTAGAGGCACCCACTCAAATGCAAAAATATCCCGTTTCTCTGTGACCACTGTTAAATGTAAAGAGGCAGTTTCAGGATGTGTCTTGACAAGTTGGTTTGGTTTGGTTTGGTTTGGTTCAGCTATTTTCTAGAGGAGATTGGCCCGTGGGTAAAACTCAGGCTGAAAGGAAATCTGGCTTCACGTCTGGTCTCTGCCACAGCCTTCCTGCCCGACCACTGCCATGTCACCCGCCGTGTCCCACTTTCCCTCCTGGCTCTGGGAAAAAAGCAGCACACTTACCCAGGTGGGAGCTGGCCAAACATACGTCCTCGCCGTGTGTCCGCATCTCTTGAAAGAGGAGGATTATTTTAGACAAGATAGTAACGACTTTACCTGGAGTTTCTCAGGCCAAAAGCTCAAGAGAAGAGGGTGGGAGGGGAGCGAATGACCGCTCTGCAAGAAAAGGTACCAACGTATGCTCTGCACTTGTCCACTTCTTCAGTGAACGCTTTGGGAAGAGAAGTGTTTGAATCCAGCACTGAGCAAAAGGACATGCTAATGCCTCTGGGTCTATTGCCATATGCCTAACTCCAGCCTTTTCCATGCCAGAGCTCAAACTCTTTTATAAGAAAGATCTACCTGATTTCTACCATTTTACAGACAGAAAAACTGAGGCAGAGGATGGAAAAGCAACTAACAGAGCAGGGACACCCCATGACTTTCCAAAGTGTTTGTGAGGTGCATTGGACAAGTGAGGTCCGTGGAGCTGCAGGGAGTTTCTACCCTGTACTCAAAAAAATTTGCTGAAACAAGATCATGGGCCAAAGAAAAGTTCCACGAGCACTTGTGTCAGTGGGTTGTCCGTGCCGTCCTGGCTGAGCTCCAGCAGTCTCTTCACATGCAGCCGGGCAAGGCAAGGAATGAGGCAAGGAGTCTGGTGAAGATAATGAGAAAGAGGAGGTGGTGGTGTAGGTTGTGAGAGAAGATGAAATGGCTTTGTCACAGGCAAAGGAAACTTCATGTTTGGAATTTCAAAAAATCGACTCAACATTTCTGCCATGGCAGATAAACATCTATCTGTTATATTACTGGGAATCATCTTTTTCTGTTTATAAATAGAAAAAGCATGTTACCTCATGTTATTTCCTCTGGGGTTTTTTGGGGGTAGGTATGTGGGTGGTAAACAGCTCACAAAGACGTTGTTATTATTAGTCAATATGAGGAAGAGGAGGGTAGAGGCTGAGGCTGTGATGTACCCAGTACGGGCTAGTCACAAGCCAAATATAGGTCATTCACTCATCTACAGTGAAGGAGCAACAGCACAGCCGAACTGCTAATCTGTGGCTGTGTTTATTGTTGCTTTGTGATACTATCTATATTCCTATAAGTATTTTGCTTGCCAAAAGACAACTTTAGGCAGAGACACAAAGACCTCAAAGTCTAAAAACTAGTGATGAGACATAAAAGCATTGATAAGCAGCTAGACAGGGTTATCAGTGCACTTGTTTAAGAATGCTTTTTAGCCTTGACAAAGCCTTGCTAGCAATGGAAACGTGGTATTGGTTGCTGTACAAACATATTACAAGGCAGTCTTGTGAATTTGCAGGCTGAAGAGGTGATTGAAAGTCTGATAGGAAGCAAAAGCATGAAGTCCCAGTTATCTGGTCTTTAAGGCTTCATCTTTCAGCTTGAAGTGCATGAACGGCCCTTGCTTGCCTGGAGCATCCCCGGGGGTGGGCAGCAAAACCCTTCAGTGAGGGATGGTCCTGCAGGGAGCAGGTCTGGCTCTGGGGAGAAGGTAAGGGAGGACCAGCAGAATGCTGGAGATGGGGTCCTGGGGCACTCACGGGCATTTCTGCACGCCCAGGTGGGCTTCAGGCATGGGGGGGAGTCCCAGCAAGGGATAGCTGGTAGATATGTGCCAGCAGGTTCACCAAACCCAAGATAACCTTGATCCTATGGGTGCCATGGCATATTTGGGGTTGACTGTGGATATATCTGGCCAGTACAGGCTTTAGAGTGTCCTTCAGGGCAACCTTAACTATCAGTGTAGCACTAGCCTGAAAGAAGTGACCTGTGACGGTCCGTGTCAGATCCCATACCGGGGCTCTGGTCTTCTGAGTCCAAGTCTAAAATGGCATGCAACCAGGTGGAAATATTGCAGTGGATTTCCCTCCACTCAAAAATGATGTTTCATTAAAAGCAAAACCTTTTTTTTGGAAAGATGGTCATTCTGCTAATACTTTCCAGAAAATTAAAAAAACCCTTACATTTTAATAAGCTCAAAAGATGCAGCATTTTGGGAATAGAATTATTTCATTTTTCTATAAAAATGACTTTTTTTTTTTTTGGAACACTTCACTTGATATTATTTAATTTATTCAATGTATTTATTCAGCTTGAAACTATGAGAAAAATTAAGCCCTTTGAGTTCCATTGGCTATATTTTGGTGGTGGAGAAAGGGACTTTTTCTTTGTGACACATTTCTAGGACTTTGTTTTTCTGAATAGAAGTTTTTCTTAAATTGCAGCATTACAACTCAAATAGAAAAGCTAGTTCCTGATACAATATGTGCATGACCAGTGGTTCTCCAGTGACAGCAAACTCCATCAGCAAAGTATTCAGCAATTCAGGAGGAGTTCCCTTACTGCCAATATCTAATGAATTTCATAACGCTTTGAAAAATGATTGGTTTGCTTTGCTTCCCCAAGAGACACCTCCGTGCAGTAAGGATTGGATGATGGTGTACAAAGACATGGGGAGAGGGGTTAGGGACTGGCAGGCAGGTAAGGTAGGTAGAATATAGGAAGAGCTGGAGATGTAAGGAGCTGTAGCAATAAGCGAGGGACTAGGTAGTTGAAAGATTAAGTTTGTGGGTCCACGGGAATGGAAAAGATGTTTTTCATGAAGACAAGTTTGCCATGACAGGGCTTAGAGCCAGGGCTCCCTACTTCTGCCACCGCTACATCTTCTTTGGGAACATTATCAAATGCACTGGAAAAGGAGCGTAGGGCCACCAAAGGGTCATGACTGTTCACAACGCAGCCACACATCACAGAAGAACTGCTGCACTGTCAGTGACTCTATTAAAGCAAGAAGAGACTGGGTTGCCTCGCTAGCAAGGGAGCGGCTTCTGCCCTTCCTCATGCAGCCCTTGAGAGTGGCGGAGGCCTGGAGGAGGGAGCTGGGGTGATGGGATAGCCATGGAATGCCCAGGACAAGCATCAAGGTAGAGGTGTGGGGGCAAACCAAGGGTAAAGAGACTGTATGGATAGGGTCTGGATCTTGATAGGGCATTTACACATATGATTGGGGGACTGAAGAGGAACAGAGAATAAGTGATTTGGGGTAAAGGCAGAGGAGCGGGGACGGTGGAGGCTGTGTGCCCTGAGCTGAGGCGGGGGTGATGCACAGGCGCTGGACAGTAGAAGCGGTGGTGAGTCACTCTGCAGGCAGAGGATGTGGTGCCTGGCTCGGAGGAGCGTCGAGGACCCAGCCCCACCACTGCTGCTCTCCCTTCTGCCCTGCAGAAGAGCAAGCAGCAGCAGGGGCAGACAGCCAAGGGCACAGCTTGGCCAGGCTCCACGGGACATGGGCACCAGGAGCAGGTGCCCATCCTTGCAGGTAACTGGAGACAGGCAGAGGTCAGGCAGCTCCTCCGGTGAGTACTCCAGCAGAGCAGCAGGCAGACACTGGTGACTGCGCTTTATTTCATTGGGAAACTGTTGGTTTGGGGACCATTTTTCTGATTTAAAAAAACAGCAGTTGGGACAGCAGTTCTCATATGAAGGGGAATTCTCTACAGGACACTTTGAGACTTTTTTACCTCTCTTTTTTTCATAATGTTAAAAATCTAAATATTTAGCCAGACTTACAGCTGACCATGCAGCATAAAGGAAGGGAAATCAGCCAAGTGGAAAGCAAAATGACAGAGGACATGAAGGACCCACAAATCAAAGCACATCTCAATCATAAGGAAACTGCAAAGTCTGATAAGTTTAACTCTGGTAAATAGTTTACTGAATGCAGTAGTTGAATGGCAATAAATCTGTTAGATTAATTGAAAGATGGTAGAGGAGGAGGTACCACAAGTGTTCAAGTTACCGCAGAAGACAGTCCTAGACGGTTGCACAGCCCACAGCCTGCACTTTCAACACTCCTACGGTGGAATCGGTTATGATAGGCATCTCTCTGAGCAAAGAACTGGCTTCCATGAAGTTCTGTGGCTCTAAAGCTGGGAGAAAATGGTTCAACGAATCATCAGTTCATTGGAAAAGGCACTTTCGGGTTGGCTAAGCCAGTTCATGAATTTGAGTTGAATTTTGCTGAATGGTTGAGGCGAAACCACAAGTGCTGAGAACTTTTGGAAGTGCTGAAACACTGGAATTAGACAAGATTGAACAATAGTTTAGGCAGATCCAAGATTAATTGCTTTTACACTTCTGATGGGTTTGGTTCTTACCAAAACCTGAGCTAGGTGATGGAGACATTGTTGCTCAGCCACTAACTGGCTTGATTAAGGTATCAATGCACACCATAATAATTGTAGATATGATCTCCCTGTCTGAGTAATTCAGACCACAGACTTGAGCAATGTTCTCCCAGCTTCAAGAAATTATTGTTACTAAATAGCATGCACAAACCAGAATGCCATAAGCTGAATGAAAGGGTAGGAAAATCCCTGATAATAATTCCCTGAAAAATGCAAGTTAAATTTCCCTCCCTGGGACTCACTTTTACAGGATGAGTACCTATTAGATAAGTCTGTGAATTCAATCACTTATGACCTGGACCCTGCAGGAGATCGACAACCCTTTCAATATTAGTTGGATAAGGAGAGCGCTGTCATTTTATTTTTATGCCAGGAGCAGCAGCAGCAGTAGGCACTAGAGAGCTGTGCTCCACATGTGCAGTAAAACCATTGTGGAGTCAGAGGATGCAGATTTCCAAGAGCAACTTAATGAAACATCAAAGAGGTCACCACCTGCTGTCTTTGGTCACTGCAGTGAATCAGAGCACTATACTGAGTAAGACCAAGTGCCTATCTAGCCCGATACACCATCTGCAAGCACAGTAATCAAGTACAAGATGCTTTGGGAGAGAGTACAAACAACAGGAAAGATATAGTGGGCGTTTGGCTGTGTTATCTGATTCCTATTCGAGTCCGGTTACACACTGTAACTATGAGATCCATAACTTAATCATGCAATGTGTAAAGTAAATGTTCTTTTCATTTATTTTAAATGTTTTGAAGAGTTTATTTTCCTAGGGTTCCCCTTAGGCTTGTTAGATAAAGAACTGGATTAATCTCTGGCTCGCTGCCCCCATGCATTCAGTATTTCATAGTCCTCTTTCATACCTCCGCTCTCAGGGATGGTGGTGCAGAACCTGTTACATCCTTGAGCCCTCCCTGTACTGTCCCCTCTGCCTGGTCCCCTTCCAGACCTTCCATCTCCCCACGGGGTGAGACAGCAGCTACAGCACCAAAAAGTGCCTTTTCCAGTACATGATAACGTTGCCCAAACACTTGTGGGCAAAAAAAATAGCTACGAGTGTCAGCCCCATTGTGCAAGGCTTTTGCAGACCTTCAGACCTCAATACAAGAGGCTTTCCCAGGTAAATCACAGCTGCAACCCTCTGGGTGTAGGAGGTGGGTGTCAATGAGGAACTTTCCCCTAATCAAAAGAGGACTCCTAGATCTGTGCTCCGGTTTTTATGGTACGCAGACTGAGCTGGGAGAGCATCGAGAGCCTTTTTATTTGACGGCTGCTGACTTTGGAGGGCATGAGGGTGTTAACTTTCACCCAACTTTAGACATCTGCAGTGGGACTTGCCTGCATATTGTGCTCTTTACTTTGCAATCAAGAGGGAGAAATAGACATTTTTCAGGAGGGGTTATTTTATGTATCATCTGCTTCAGGAGGGCATGATTCATGCCCTCGCAGTAGCTGTTGCTCTCAGTGACTCAGCTGCTGTCCACTTTTGCTAAGAGGGCTCCATCACCAGGATACTTGAATCTCTGGGCAAACAGAGAGTGTGGCTGTACAGGGAAGCAGCTGTCTGAAGTCTCAGACCATGGGAAAGGCTAAGGAAAAATCAAAAGCAAGGTGTGCTTTATAATGTGAACTCTGCAGGGCAGCCAGACCTGAAGGGCTGTGATCCCCAGGAGCAACCCCCGGTAGCTGCTAATGAAACCCCAGGAGACAGCTAGCAAAAGGAGTTATGTGCAGAAGGCATTAAAAACGAGGATGGTGAAAGGAGAAGCTATCGCTGCAGGTTTCTGGGAGGAAGCGGCACAGGCAGCAGGCAGGACTCCCTGCCTGTCCCCATGGGGGGACCAGAGCTGCACATCCGCATGTCCCGTCCTCTGTGCGAAGAGGCGGGAGGGATGCAGCCCCGCCACGCCTGGTGGGGAAAAGCTGAGCATCTCTGCTTTGTCCTGAGAGTTTTTTTCCACCTTCAGGTTTATCCAAGAGCAAGGAAATCCCAAGCTGGTCAAAATTATGAAGAAAAACTAAAATGAAGTAATATTTACTTGTTAAAAGAGCTGGGGCAGGTTTTTAGGTTTGTTTTCATTTCAGCTAATGCCAGGTCAGTTTTTCTTTTGATCTGTGTTAGTCCCCCCATCCCTATAGAGGCAGGTGCAGTGAGAACACACTTCAGCCTAGCTGACAGATTTCTGGTGTGGTTTTGTATGGTTTCCTGAGAATCAGGGGACATTTCTTGTTTTGCAATTTTACAGAAACCCGCAAATATGCTTAACGGTTTTAAAGACCTAATAAACAGGTAGGTGTTGTGAAAGGTCAGCGGGGGGCAAAGAATTGTAGCACTGCCCTGTGTTGGTTCATCTGCTGGCCCTTTGCAGCAAACCTGCTTTGAGGTTACTTGTAGCTGCAGCGAGCACGCTGCGCCGAGGGATTTTGACATACCAATGAGGCGGATGGTTATGAAGCTGCAAGAAAACTGCGGTTAGTTTTACTAGCACCTGTGGCAAATTCCTCTCAGAGGTCCTCCCACAAGGCAGTGTGTGTTGTACAAGATGATGCAGAAAGAACAGGAGGAGGGAGATGATCATGTCATATGTTCCCCTGGGGCTCGCTATTTTATTTTTGGAAAAAAAAAAAGCAAAAAAAAAAAGCTTTAGAGTTCTTTTTTTTTCTTTCACAGGGGACATTCAGTGGAAACTATTACAGCAGCACGGTAGGAAGGAGCCAGGCAGCCTCCGTCTGCGTGCTGAGCTCATCCCGATCCCTGTGCCTCAAGGAGGAGAGAGCTGAGGATGAGAGCAGACACTCGCACGGTTGAAGCAATGGAGATGGCAGTTGAGGGAGGAAGGTGAGGATGCTTTTTGGCACTGGTTTACTGTGTGTAGTGAACTGGGCATTCAGTGCCTCTCTGCTTGGGTTTTGAAACAGGTAAAATGGAAAAGCCCAGGAGTGAGGAAGTCTGTTGTGAGGCTGCTGTTTCTTGGTGTGTTTGAGAGGTTCCAATAGAAACTGTTTTTCTAGCAGATTTCTCTACGAGAAGAAAAATTTAACATAAGAAGAAAAAAGATTAGGAAACCATTTAAAGTACAGAACGGCAGTAAGTAGCTCTTATTTTGCGCTCTTTCCCATGCCCACATGTCCCTGGAGAACACCTGTATCTGGCTATGCTTTTTTGCAATTATAGAAGCAAAGATATAAGAAAAGTCTTCTTCTATAAGTGTTCACTGAAGAAGAAAACAAGAAAGTTATAGAATCAATGACACTAGATGATTAATGAACCAAGCCATCTTTTTTCCCCCAACCACAGCACCGCACAATGGGTTTTCACTTTCTCCCAATGGTCTTGAAAACATCCTCATCCTGAGGAGCAGGCTGTTTTGAGCTGCTATTTCTGTACCTCAGTCTATAGAAAGGGACTGGGGCTCTCAGAAGGGAAGGCACGTCTGTATAACTTCTAGTGTACCTCGTTCTTGATGGATGGGTAAGAAGCATTGAAACACTGTGATGTCTCTTACACTAGAACATATGAAGGATCTCTTGAAAGGACAATGACATGAAAAACAATCATCTCATGACTCTTACCAGGACTAACTGTGTTAGAAATAACCCCAGTGCCATTTATTGCTGTACAATCAGCTAGAACCAATGTAAGCAGTGAAATAAGAGCTGCCAGATGTGAAAACTGGCCAAAAATTACTGGATTTGGACAATAGCTCTATGTTTCCTGCTTTTTGGAGTCCAACTTGATAAACTTCATACTAATTTGCTGAGCACCTTCAGCCCCATTGGAAGTCAAAGGGAAGGTCCTGCAGCTATGCCTGGCTGAAGAAAGAATCACAGAATCGATTTGGTTGGGAGA
>NW_009621843.1:0-305 GCF_000690535.1 Cariama cristata
CGCAACAGCTGACGCGAAAGTAAATAATAAAATTAGAGCGGTGGGCGGTGCGGGCTGCGCCACGCACCTATGAAGGGCCCGAGTGTGCAAAAAAGAGGTTATTTCTGTGAAATAAACAGTTACGTCTGTGCAGAGCGGTGGGCAGGGTGAACAGGACACACAGCCCCGCGGGAAGGAAGAGGGCGTTACCTCAGGGCATCCCTCCGCCATTTCCCTGCACCCCCTGGGCTGGAGCCGTTGACTGCCCTGGCCACCGGCTGAGGGAAAGGTGCCCTGTGCGAGGAGTTTTCCTCCCGGCCATCATT
>NW_009621843.1:361-25078 GCF_000690535.1 Cariama cristata
CTGCGCTTTAAAATGGAGACACGCACTATCCCGTGCCCACATTCGAGCCCGGGGGTGACGGGTGGCCCTCGGCCCCGGCGCCTGCTGTGCCATGTGCCCAGAGGCCATGGCAGCAAACCACCTTGCAGTCAAATGGTGCTTGTCCTTAACTCAAACTCAGTCCTAAGGTCGACATTATACTGCCTAAATACCGCCTCTTGGGCCTCTGAGGGGAGCAGGGAGCAAAGGCGGTTTTATGTAGCCTGTATCTCTTATTCAGGCCTTGTGTGGAAGGCTGAATTGAATTCAGAATGTTACATTCTAGCCTTTGGAAGCAGAGCTGACACTACTAATTTTTCAATAAATTAAGGTCTGTGAGATAGCGTAGCTTAGCAGTATAAGGGCAAAAATAAGTTCTCGTTTGAAAAATTAATAAAATCTGTCTGACAGCATAAATGTTAACATTTCAGCAAAGGCTACATCATTTATGTGAAAACATTTCTGCTCTGATCGCACAGATGATAGAGGCACTGTCAGTGGTAATGAGATCATGATTACATGCGTAATTAACTTGTAGCTCCTTGCCAAAATAGCAAACAATTGCACTGCTAGAAATGTGAGGAAATGACACCGAGTTTAAATGGAAAAGGAGGAAAAAGCAGAGCTGTGTCAAGATGCCATAGGTGTTTCCCCTTGCGCTGTCCCCTGAGCTCAAGATGTCTACAATGCAATGTTCTCAAACGTGCTTAAAAATCTCTTGCCAGCAAGGCTGGCTCAGTAGCATGTTCACAAGCAGAACATTATGTATGCTGGACAACTGTGGGTTTGAGCGGATACATAAAGCTCAAGTGCTACAATAATCACAATAATCAGTGGTAACATACAGCCTGGTTTTTATCAGGTGAACCGCTGCTGAGCGCAGACTGAAGAGATATAGTCCCACGAAAGCCCTCCCTAGGTGGGTTATTGGCCACTCTCTTCACTATAATTTGCTTTCCAGAGGTCTAGCATACACATACAGGGTGGGGATGTATGTATATGTATAGTAAGTGTATGCAACATTATGATTTCTGATTTTTTTTCTCCATTCTGAATTTTAATATTTTTTTTCTAGAATCTGATCTTGATTCCAACTCAACCCCATAGTAAAGCCTCTGCTATTTTAATAGAGGGAAGGACTTTGCCATTAAATGTTTGCAAAGAACAGAACCGGTACTTCCATTTAATTGTGCAGCAATGCTGTAAGCATACTTCCAGCCATTTGAGTTAGTTTTTGCAGAATGCACGTTTTGTGTATCCCACACACAATACTCTGCCTAGCACCACAGGCTTGGAAATCACACCAAGAGTCAATGACTGCACTCTGCAGGGTTTATTAATACCGCCTCAGAAAGTGAGAGGGTGCTCTGGCTTTAGCGAGGGCTCTCTACAATTCTTGCAAGCACTTCAGATCCAGGAATCAACCTTCAGAGCCTTTTCTCAGTGTATGACATTCATCCTGGTGACACTCAAGTAGCAGACTGCTGAAGGACAGCTGGGGCACATCTATATTTGTTCCATTGCTCATTGCTGGCATGTCCCTATCTGAGCAAAGAGGCAGTCTAGGGTTACGGCAATAAGTCTTCCAACTGCAGTCATAGGAAAGTAGCAGGGAATTGCTTTCGTGTTAATTAATTTTTACTAGGGCAAATAAATGTGAAGTTTGATGCCATCTGAGCTATCAGAAGAATTTATGACGTCTTAAGATAGAAGGCAAGTTTTTAGGTAGTAACATTCTTATATATTTTTGATAATTGATGGTCACGGACTTAAACATTCTTCAGTGTAATTGTATCTGTGCCTGTAAACTGAGCAAACACTGAGCAATCATCTGAAAATCTTATTTAGGCAGCAAGGTTCCAGACGAGCTTAATTATGCTTATTTTAATTTACGTAATTTAATTTCATTTTGGTAGGAAAAGTACTTGTTAATTCACTTTTCTAGTTAGTAGTAGCTTCTAAAGCAAGCCTTGTTGTTATAATTATGGGGAAAAATGTCTCTGTGGGAGCCAGACAGCATTTTCTGGTATGTGTCAAGACCTTTTCTCTGTTTAATATGTTAGAATTTGCATGATTCATTTTATTGCCTTTAGCATAAAAGGTATTTGTGCCTAACTACAGTGTTTCTGTCTATAGTAAGATATTGCTAGCTGTAGAATCCACACCCATGTCTGCAGTGCCAGAAGACAAATGGCGAACTTCTATGTGTGTTTTCTTACAGATCCGGTAGGCTGGACTGTTTTCAGTCACTGATACAAAACCAGAGAGTGGAAAGTTTCTTAGCATTTTTCACTGGTTTGAGAAGTTGCTTTCTAATAAGTCACTGCCTGTGTTGACTTTGTTAGCTAAGTAATCCTCAGGAATATTGGTAAAATATTGATGAAATAAATTTGTGGTGATAGCAAGTACTTGAAACTACAAAGACCATAAAAAGTAGTTTGAAAGCTAAGCTTATGTGAAAGCTTCTGCGGAAGCTCCGATAACCGTGATGTCTGACTGGCTTTGGCTTTTTTCTGTGAGAAAGTGGTTTTAAAGCTTTCTTATGCTTCACTTAGCAAGGACTAGATGTAACTATAGGTTCATTAATATTCAGCTGAAATCTTTCCATGAACTGTTTCGACTGTAGTAGTAAACTGCTGATAAAACTGACCTGAGTAGTTTTGTAGCTGTGAATTTGTTCATGCTGGTGAACAGTGGAGGGCTGTGGGGACATTTCAGCTCTGACAGAGCACTGTCTGTGTGCTAGCACTATTTCATGTGCTGTTGTTGATACAGGCTGGTTGAAAAGAGTGGGCTTGGAGAGCCAGTGTTAAAACTGCCTTTGCACCTTTAATGTTGTCCCATGTGCATCTGCTTTATCATACAGCTTTGCCTTTCGCATCCACATGCTCTTTTCACACCTCCCTCATTGCACAGAACGGACAAAGTGTGCAAGCAAGCTCCAGGTCAGAGCGGACTTCTCTCAATTCAGGGGTCAACGACCCACCTTGCTTCCTAGTTACTGTATGCTTTATCATGGAGATCATCATCGATCTTTTTTCTGAGCTTCATTTATGTTAAAATACATACTTGCATAGCACCTGAGAGGATCTGAGACCTGGACTAAGAGTAATGTTAAAAGAAACCTCAAGTTTCAGTATCAAGAATGGCAACTTGAAAAATCCGGAAAAGAAGTTTTCAGAGCATTTACTAGTGTGTTCTGTGGCATCAGTGGTCACAAGAGAGGGCATCCTACAGTACGCCTGACTGACAGTTCAGAAAGAGCGCTTGACAGCAGCTGAAGGGTGAGCAGACTTCAAACCATGCCATCTCCATTGCACAGAACAGCACTAAGTGCACCTGAAGCACAGTTGCGGTGTTGAGCTGAGGACAGGACTACTCCACAGTTTGGAAATCAGACATCAGGATCACACATGAGCCACTCAGAAAACACAGGATGCACACCAGAGACAACTCATTCCTGTGCTTTGCACAGAGGTGAATAAAAAAAAAAAGGTTCCGATGGCTTCACTTCAGAAGCTTCACTTAAGTGAAGCTACTGGCTTTGGTCTTTCCCATGCCTACCTCCAGGCCCTGCACAGTCCTCAGCCAAACCTATTCCATCTATATATGTTTAAGCAAGAAAAATTCATGCTTGATATCTAAGTATGCAGCTAAGGATCTTTCATATCTTTTACAGGATTGAGACTCGTCATCTCAAAAGCCTCACTGAGGATACCAATGTCATCCAGATCTGGCAGTGCAAGAGAGTATGAAAGTAGTGATCAGTCGCCTGGTCGTTCCGCTTCCCCACCAGTCCCAGAGTCTAGTGAGACTGAGGCTGAAGGCTTGATATTTTATCACATGGATCTTTATGGATCAAAAGAGAGGTTTGATATCTTTCCTGAAGAGCTATCTGGTCAAGAAGACAGATCTCTGGTGGACATGAGAAAGGAATCTGCATTGAGTAGTGAAAAATTTCAGCGCTCACAAGAAGCTGGATATGACTTGGAAAAGGAGGTTGCAGAGTTGGCTAAGATGTATGGACTTGATGAGGATAGAGAAAAAGAGATTGAGCTTCTTGGAGGACATGTGGAGATGGTGGAGAGCAGATGGCCACCTGCTCGCACAGAAAAAGCAGGATCACGAGGCTCCGTATATAATGGATCAAAAAGCAGGTCTCCAGTGAAAGATCAAAGTCAAAGCACAAAGCAACAGGGAGTTCCTGGCAAGGCTTCTCAAGATGAAGATCAGAACAAAGCCAAAGCAGAGGATGAGGCTGAGAGCCACATATGGTCCAGAGAGGGGCTTAGCAGCGGCAGCATGTCGGATGAGTGGAACAGTCAGGCTGTCAGTGAGGAGGAGGAAGCAGCAGATGTTTTTTGTTCTACCTGCAAGATGCCAATCCGAGCTTTTGACAAACTGTTTGGTGAGCACAAAGATCACGAGGTGGCTCAGCTCCCCAGTGCTGTGGAAAGCGAAAAGGTAAGAGTAATACAAGTGTGCTGCAGTGCCTCTAAAACAGTGTTCAGACATACTAAGAATCACGCTGGGTGTTTTGGTAGGAGGAGATTCATAAAAATGTGTGCAAGTTGGAAGAGCAGATTGCTCAGATGGAAAACTTTGTCAGTCACTTGGAGGAAATCTTCATCACTGTGGAGGTAAGGCATTTTTTCTTGGGCTACCTTTGTGGTACGTTAGAACAGTTTTAACAGTCATAGTGTTCAGTTGTTAATGAGGTGAGTAATTACAGTAACAGAGCACAGAATTATCTTGGGGTTTGCCTCGACTGAAGTACTCAGGAAAATTCATCCTAATTAATTTTTTAAGTGGGCTAGTAAAACCACATTAAGCATTTGCACAGACACTTGTACTCAGGAATAAAGTAACCCCCACTCAGGTTACCTTAGTTTTAAATGGCCAAGGACCTGTGATCTAGCTAGTCCATCCAGAGTGTACCCCTTGTGTTCACTTGGTTTCATTTACAGAAGTGCCAGATACAGGCAAACCCTCGGACCAGCTGCATCACGCTGCAGCACTTGAGGAGTTGCACTCCTGCTGGGCTGATGTCAACCTGGCCCCAGGGGAAGGGGCCCAGCTGGCAGCAAGTCAAACTGAACCAGTAACTCCAGGCACCTACTGTCTTTTCTCTGGTGCATGTGGCACAGAGGGATGTTGGTGCCTGAGCAGTGGGCAGCTCCTGGCAATAAAGCTTTGCCGGCTCCTTAAATCTTCCTTCCTAATGCTTTCTCCAGCAGTGAGTGAGGATACCAGCATTAGCCGCTCAGCTCCCCCAGCATGAATCCATGGATCCCGCTGGGTTGCCATGGTTTCTCTCATGGAAAGATGTGCTTGACTGTGTTGGTGGAAACACTAGTGAGATTATGGCTGGGATATATCCCTAGTTGTGCTCCCTGGGCTTAGCTTGGAGACAGTTACCTTGCATCATTATTTTTTATTTTTATTATAATTTCTGATGCTTTTATGCGTGGAACAAAATCCAACACTCTCTTGTGCCTCAGGGGGTTGGGGTTAATCATAGAATCATTTGGGCTGGAAGGGACCTTTAGAGGTCATCTAGTCCAACCCCCCTGCGGTGAGCAGGGACTTCTCCAACTAGATAAGGTTGCTCAAAGCCCCATCCAGCCTGATTAATGATTAGAATAAACCTCTAAAAATACAAATTAGTCAAATTACAGATTCAGTGTACCAACATTGCCTCCATGGCAAGGAGAATTTTAGGCAGACCTGAGTAAGATTTTTCTCTGGCTGACCTATGGATCAGGCCTGACACCAAGGAACAAACCCCCAAATGCCTTGCAGGAAAACTTTGGGAGGCAAGAGCAGAACTTTGAGGTGCATTACAACGATGCAGTGCAAGTGCTTGCTCAGAAGTATGAAGAACAGTTGGAAGCACTGGGGGAAGAGAAGAGGCAGAAGCTGGAAGCTTTATATGGGCAGCTGGTCAGTTGTGGGGAACATCTCGACACCTGCAAGGAGCTGACAGACACAACCCAGGAGCTTTACCTGGAAAATGACAAAGCTGATTTTATGAAGGTAAAGAGCTTTAACTGGCAAGGCCCCTTCTAAATGCTCTTTGCCGCTTGCAAGTAATCCCCAGCTGGGGTGTCCCAAGTGGCTTTATTGCTGGAGAGCATTTGGGGTGCTCAGTCCATGGTGCTGTCACTGCTCCAGGCGCTTGGCATGGTGTTGTTGACTTAGTGGGGCAACACAATGGGGCCAAATTGCAGAAGCAGCAGCAGAAGTTTGTAACTTAGATGGTCAATGATTTGTGAGTCTCACTGGGGTTCAGAGAGAAGATATCTCTCTAAAAAACTTACCTTGGGAAATTCTGGAAGCACTTAGTGTTTGCTGCCTCACGCAGGCTCAGCTCTCTTGCTCTATTCTGGGCTCACAGCAGGCACGCTGCTGCAACAACTTTGGAAGATGTTTCTTTTTCTTGCTTATTTTGTTGGAAAGTTCAGCTGAACAGGAGGCTCCAAACTAAATATATCAGGAGCTCCTGCAAAGTGATGGGTGAATCCCACTGGTGAGGAGGTGTCAAGAAGTTATTTTTCTTTAGCAGGTAGAAAAATAATTGGAAAAAAATGAGTTTTCACTGCTGATGAGTGATTGCTCTAATCTGAGCTGTCCTGTGACTCAGGTGGGTGGGAGCATTTCTATAGCACAGCCACAGTAGCTTCTGAACCGGGCAGTAAATAAATCTAACATCTCCAGTCTGCTCCAGTGGATCAGCTTACTGTGTCACTCCAACCTGCTGGAGTTCTTCGCATGAACTGACTTTTCGCATTCCTCTGCATCTCTGGAATAACCTTATTTTCTCCTTAGCTCATAAACAGTTTTACATCACCCCTAAGAGCTGTTATTCACCAAAAAGTGAATAGCTCTTGGTCATGAGCTCTCAGCTGCTTAGGTTTCCCTATGTCTGTCTTCCAGAAACATACACTGCTCAGACTCCCTCCAATGCAGATAATTTCGCTAAGTTCTTTTCCCCAGCTGTTGTCAGTTTTTGTTTGTGAAGGATCTGTTGGCACTTTGGACAACTGAGGAAGGGTACAGCGTAGAGTCTAGATGGGTAGACACTGGTGGCTGCCTGATATTGCATGTTATGTTACTGTAAATTCAGCCAAGATCGGTCCATTTGAATGGACAGGCATGGCTTTCTTCTCAGAGCTGGTGGAGAGCCAATTAGTTCACTCTAAGGGCTGCATTTGGGACAATTCATGTAAGACAGGTCAACAGCATGATGTAGTCTGACTCTGGACTAATGCAAGAAATGTATCTTTTCCTGTCTTTAACAGTCTCTCTCTTTTTCTACAGGCAGCAGTAACCATGGTTGACAGGTAGTATCACAGTCTGGGATGTTGTGTCACATTTCTCCTGTTATCAGAGACACTTGCATGTTCTGGACTCCGTTCAGGCACACAAATGTTATTTAAGCTACTAGAGCTATTGAAATCTTTAGTATTTCTGGTTTAAACTGCAGCAGGAAAAGTTGCTCTAAGCAGCTTAGCAGTCAAAACTAGTTTTGGGCTGATACCAAAAAACCCAAAAGGAGTGTTAGAGCATGAATAAATCACTGTTTTCAGCTTAGTCAAAAGGAACTAATTTCAGTGACTGAGAAACAGGTTTGCTAAAGATCTTGAAAGAAATGCTCTGGATACAAATCTGACTAAAACTGAGCTCCCTAAATAGATTAGTAATAGGCTTATTTATGCACTAATATAGAGGGGTAGAAAGTCAAGCTGTGGGAGCTCAAAACAGATACTGAAAGATCTCGGAGCAGTTGGAAGAAATCTTAAGACACACTAAATCAATTGTAAAAAATATATATTTAAATTGGCCGTCATCATTTATGAAAACACAGATAAAAGATACCCCTTTGTTTCAAATTTACAACACCTAGAACCATGAGATCCTGAATTAGTAATAGTGTCATAAATTCAAAATAATGAAAGTCATGGAGTTAATAGCTTGCTTCCCACAGAGGAGCGCTGGGGCAATCTCACTCACCTGCTCAGTGGGAGCGCAGTGTGCGGCAGCCAGCTCGCTGCATGAGTGGGGTGTACAAAGGGTGGTCCCTCAGTCCCATCAGCATCCAGCTCTGGCATCTTGGAGCACTGATCTGATGTATGGCCCTGTATCCCCAGGCAAATGGCATGGGGAGGCTGAGCTTTGTACAGCTATGAAAACATTATTTTAAGGAGATAGCTGTTATTTTAGAGTTTTCTGTTCTTTTCCTCTTGCCAATAGGTACCATAGAAAGGTATTTCCAACACTATGATACTTCCAATTAGATACATTTTTTTCCCTTGCAATTACAGGCTGGAAGAATTCTTAAAGAAAGAAGTGGATTTAGAGCTTTCAACACTGCCAGAGTTTGAAAAGCGGGTCATAGATTTCTCTGAAGTTGAACAACTAATGAACTCCATTAATACTATTCCAGGTACTCTTCCTATCTGATCATTATTTCAGACTTATTTACATTTAATTAAAGACATGTATTAAACAGAAGTCCATTACTTCTTTTAAAGGAGAACTGCAAAGGCAGAATTAGCTTCTCTCTGGTTTTCCCTCTAGATTTTTTTGTTTGCCTCTATATATAGACACTGGAAGCTATTTTTGGATGATTTTTCTTCATTTGTTTTCAGTATGAAATTACCAGAACTGCCAAGTTGGGTCTTCCCTGCTTTTGCTGGATGATTTCCTGGAAGACTCACAAAGACTATGCCCTTCTGTTGAGGGGTCAGACATGCTTAGTTGGTGATAACTTGTCTTACCTTGTAGTTGCATGAACAAAGTAGAGAGGGACACCTGACTGCTTTAAACAACCTGCAGAGCTTCTCTCGATAACCAGCTTTCAGTGGCTTGTTCCGCTGCTATTTAGCAAACATTTTTCCTATTATCCACAGGAAACAGAGCAAAACCCAAACAGATTTCTAATAAAAAAATAAAAACACAAAAGATTGAAAATCTTTTCTGGCACACCACAAATGGTCAGAAAGAACAATATGCATTTTTTTTTCTGCCCATACATTGTGTTTTCTTAAAGTAAAATAGCCTTTACTACTTGTTTGCTCGTGCTGCTGACTCCATGTTGTACAGCTTTTCCCTCAGTTCTACAGAGAAGGGTTAGGCTGAGGCTTATGTATTTTGTTGTTTTGATTTCGCTTTGAAGTGAGACTAGTTTATACACCAGTGACCTGATTATTATCTGCAATTATTTACAGAGTCAGCTCCTACCGTTTCTCCATGTGGGAAGAATATGATTCTATTCAATGTCTAGGCTTTGTGCAAACACCTTTGTGAGAGGAGAGGTGTTTGCCTGTGAACAACATACCATGCTTATACATTCAAAAACTGACCTGTTTTCCCCTCTGCAGCTCCTTGTGCCCCTGTGATCAATCCCCAGGCTCCCAATGCAGCGACTGGCACCTCACTGAGAGTTTGCTGGGGTCTCTTCTCAGATGACACTGTTGAGTGCTACCAACTGTGCTATAAACCAGTGAGCAATGAGAGGCACAGTGATGAACAAGCAGGTAAGGATGCCTGGACCCAAGGGGACACCTCAGCCTTCCACTGGCAAAACCAGCTCATTCCAAAGTGCCTCTGGACTTGCTGCGGCAACCAGCGCGCTTTCTGTGCACTCTCTCTGCCACCAAAACTGTTGTATCTGCCACCACTTTTGTTGCTTTGGGCTTTGTCACTTTTTCTGCCAGGTCTGCTGTGCTGCCGACTGCAGCAGGACCCATCACAGGGGCAAAGACAGGATGGGGCAGCAGCTGGGATAGCAGGAGTGGGAAGGCGACAGTGGATGGAGTCGGGTCTCAACAGTAGCATTTCCTTTCCTGGAGGGCGGGCATGCGTTAGATACACACGCGCTGCATCCACTGCAAAGCACAATATTTTTAGAGAGCAAATCATCATATTATCAGCATGCCCACTGAAACCCCCGCAGTCATTTTACAGTTTATCTCAGTGCTAATAATAGGCTGTAACTCCCCATCACCCACATGCACAAAAAAAGCAGCACAGAACCGTCCTAAAATGTCCCAGCCTTGTGACAAAACTGCCTTTGCTAATAATATTCTTGCAGAATCTTTTACTGAAAACATCCAGTCACTTCTCCAGCAAAAGTGGAAGCCAGTAGAGTGCCAAACGGCCAGTTCAGAAAGAAAAGCAGAACCTATCTGAATTTTATAAGATGGAGAATGAGAAAAGAGTAGTGAAATAGCTTCAGTTCTTGTCCCCTGGCTGGGAGGGGCTGATCAGACAGCATCCCTGGATTGGGAATGTGCACGGTCTTTTTAGAAGAAATTCAGAGACAAGTAGGTGACCTTTCTTTCTGTGTTTTGTTTTTTTTTTTTCCTGAGTGATGTGGCTCCTTCAGAAGCTGATGCGTTACCTGATTTATGCCTCCTTGGAGGAGAGCATGGTGAAACAGCCTGACAGCTAATCAAAGGGCATGGAGCACAAGGAGCTCTCTTGAACTCAGCACACAAAACAATCTGCCTCAACTCTGTTATTTAAGGCAGCTTTGGGGAAGAGTGGGTAACTGTGTAAAGGCACTGTAAATGCTTTGTTGTTTTCATTTCAGAGCATACGCTGAAAGTCAAAGAAACATACTGCACCATTACTAATCTGCTGCCGAATACACAGTATGAATTTTGGGTCAGTGCTCTAAATGCCTCTGGTATCAGTCCACCAAGTGAAAGAGCAGTTTATGTAACAGGTAAAAACATTTTATTGACATGACTATGTGACCTTCATAGTGAAATTCACAGTCATCTCTGAATTTTATGCCAGTAATGCTTTCTGGGCATTTCGTTTCTTCTGATGTAAGTCTACTGACTGCATGGGAATGTCCTACTTTTATTTGGAGAGCCTATCAGGCCAATTGTCCCTGGTTTAGAGGTGAAGAAACAGAAGCACAGAGACAAAATAACTTATTTAAACGCAAGCATGTAGAAGAGCAGGGAATAAGGCTCACATCTCCCAGTTCTGCCAGGTGGATGCCAGCCCTCCTTTTATTGGCCTGTAGGTATTTTGTGGATTCACCTGCTATGCTGCCTTTTGTAACTGCAGTTCAGTCAAGCACATTTTGTGAAATCCTGACATCAAATTGAGCAAGTTGGAGTGAGACCTTCAAGCACTTGTTCCAGATGTCTTTGACATCTTAGAGCAGAGAAGAGATGCACCTTTATGGCAAAGATAAAACCAATGATAGAAGGAAAATGGTTGTGTAATCAGTCTCTATGTATGTTACTTCTCTGATTAATTCTCTTGGGACCATTATAGTCCAAAATAAGTCTTTGAATAGTACTGTTAATCTCCCTGCCTGCTGTTTATTGTCCATTGGGGAAGCAGGTTTCTTCAACTATATAGTATTAGTAAACAACTTAGTTCTATTTTTTAGGTCTTCAAAGCATGTTTGTTCCGAACATCTTCAAGAAACAGCTTAGAATTGTTCTTTTGCCTACTTTTTAGCTCCTTCACCACCTACCATAAAGAGTAAAAAGATCCGAAGCTGTGAAAATGCAGCGCTTGTGTGCTGGGAATCTAGAGACATTAACCCTGTTGATTCCTACACAGTTGAATTGTCCAAGCTGACAGATGAAGAAAATGGGGATATTATTACTGAGTGAGTCGCTATTCTATCGAGTCTATGACCTGTAGAGATGAAACCATTTCAAGTCACGTGGCATCAGACAGCACTAAGAAAGGACCCATGACCCTTTGGTGAAGTCACCTTTATAAACATTCCTCTTAGTAAAATTAATTGTATAAATGTTAATCAAAAATTACTATACAGGCTATGGGAAAAGGGCAGAAGGAAATGTAAAAATCTGCATAGTCTGTCACAGACTATCTCTTGCCCTCGCTACTGACAACTGTACAATGTAAAGTGTTGTTGATGGGTTACAAAAGAAGCTGATCATGTAATTTCTTCTTTGTTGTTCAGAAACATAATCTCAAAAGCCTACCTTTGTTCTCTACCCTATCATTTTCCATGGATTTATTTTCTGTAGATCTGTTGTTGGAATTCCTAACTGTGAAGTCCTAATTCATCTCCAGCCAACACAAAGCTATCGCATCTGTGTTAGAGCCGTAAACCTGGGTGGTTCCAGTGAAAGAAGTGAACCTGTCCTGATACGCACCACAGGTACTGTACAGCTCGGAACAACTCCAGCAGCCTATTGTAGCATGTATTATCTCAACAGAAAAGTTTCAATGGCCTCTGAATCAGGTCCTACTCTCTTACATCTAATTACACACCTGGTAACCTTTTAGGAATGAAAAAAACCCACTTCTTGTAACAGTAAGTGCATTGCTTTGGCTCTGTAATTATTTCTGTCCATACACTTGATACTTGAAAGTTACTAATTTCTAAACATTTTACAAGACAATATCAACCCAACACCCCCAGATATTGCCAGCTTGCCAAGAACAGACACACCAATGAAAAAAGCTGTAGTGTGATTTTACTTTACTTCAGAGATTACCTTGTAATGATGCTGCTGCTGGAAAGTATGGCTGAGACCGTCAGTCAGCACTTTCCAGAGTCATTTGGATATGCAAAATCTTCCTCTGTATATATTAGAATGTCTCCAGCTTGGCTGGTGAAGCTCTGAGGGCTGGTTCCCTTTATTAATCAGGAAAAAGGCAGTCCAGCTTTCAGCTGGAAGCTTTGCTTTTGGTAACTGACATAGTGTTATCTCGCTCTCAGTACTACACTGAGCAAGGATTAATCTCCTCCCCCAAAGGGAAGTTGGAAACCCTTTCCCCTCCCAACCAGCTAATCAAAGCTCATTTTAATGACTTACAGGTAGACACCTGTTTTCATCTTCACCACTGCTATAATGATGCTGCAACTTCACTGGGGTGTCTCAAACCTCCCACATCACTCACAGATGCATTCACACCATACCTTTGTCTCTTCCGCTCTTGCCTTCTGTGAGAGATTTGCAAATTGTGTTTATTCAGCAAGCTGTCCACACATCCATTAATATGCAAAAGGCTACATTTCAGTAAGAAACCTGTCTGCTACACATCAGTGACACCACAGAAAAGAAATGGTCATTCTTAAATCCCTGGAGAGGAAGACTGTCATTGTGATATCATTGTTTGTGTGTATTTCAACTGCTTAAATCAAACTCAATATTTGAAATTGCCAAGTCTGCTTGCACAGCATGTGTTTATTTTCAGCAGCACATGCCTGTAATTGCCCTGCCATTGTTTGTATTGTATTTGCATTGAAGTAACTTGCAGTTTGATTATCATGATTTCATTTGGGATTAGCATGGAAAGATTTATCTTCTCTGAGTCTACATTATGCAAACAGCTGATGCAAATTGATCTCTCAGCTGCAAGCGCTCACCTCCAACACTGGGAATGACCTTTGATTCTTACTTACTGGGGTGGATACACAAACACCAACTACAAACAGCAGCTGTGACTCATACGGCTGCTCATCAGAGCGCAGCGTGTTAGATCTGCTTTGTGAAGTCTCCAAAGGGAGAAAGGCGGAAGTACTTTTATCCTAGGCTGGCTTACATCTCTGATGAGGCTGATCTGATGAGGAGGTGCTGAAGCATGAGGGATGCTGCATGTGGCATCTTTGTAGAGATCCCTTCTCTTCAAACTGTGCCCAGAATTTATGTGGAAGAGTGAGGCCACGGAGAGGCCTTTAAGTCCCCCTGCTTCTTTCAGTGATTAAAAATAGATCACATCAGCTCTGAGGAAGATGACTTCAAACCAGACAGTCCATTGCAGGGAGGACCCCTCATCTTTGAATAGCTACGTCCTGCTCAATGCCTTCAGCTTTGAGCTCTGGCTGGGTTCAAAACCAGGTTGAGGCCCCCTTTTATTCTTTTCACAAGGCTGTACCTAAACAGTGTTAGGCTGTAAAGCACCCATTTATTTGAAAAACTCCAAATGGACAACCTTGTCCTCTCAATATCAGCCACAGATTCCTTCCAGAGCACTAGTTAATCTTTTTGTGGATCCAAACAATATCTCACCACACCCTTGCCGCAAACCCTAATGCCATAAGGAGTTGCTGGAGTTATCCTCAGGCATTCTCCCTTGCAGGCACCTACTTCTGCCTTAATGAGGACACAGCCCATCCTCTACTGGCGATTCTAGATGATGGATTTACAATTGCATGCGATGAACTGGAAAACCCGGACTGCGATCTGCCCGTCTATGATAACAGCTTTACAAGGTATACAGAAGAATTTCAGTTGCAACTAAAATGCATGTGGTTTGTGGCTGCTTTGCCCACAACACACCCCTACCTTGAATTTAAATCAACTAAAAAGGTTTACTGGTATTGCAGCTCTCCTCACCTTCAAGCCAGGCACCGACCAAGTAAAACTTCCAGACTCTATGTGTATGTACAACATATAGTGGGTGACTAGGGTGACTGATACATATGACCTACAACATCTCCTTTTGCATGATGTATGCACCAACTTCTATTAAATTCCAAAACTTTCTTCCCATTTTACTCTTTACAGAGCCCCAAAAAACCAGAAAAATGCCACAAGGAAAAAAAAATCAAACCCCATATAATCTTAATACAGCTCTAGTGGGATTTTTTAAAAAAAAGAAGCCATAATTATTAGGTTCACTTTTAATTACAGTGATCCAGCACTTCCACACTTCCAAGACTTGA
Organism: Cariama cristata; assembly: GCF_000690535.1. NCBI lineage: Eukaryota > Metazoa > Chordata > Aves > Cariamiformes > Cariamidae > Cariama > Cariama cristata. The sequence goes on from NW_009621843.1 coordinate 15,057, forward strand.
GGAGCTGCTTCTGTCTGCTGGCTGTTGCTCCCTCTCTCCTGCCCCTTCCTCTGTAAGCTGCCAAGGTGATAGAGCCTTGTGCATAATGTGCAGGAGGCTCTACCCATCCTTTCTTGGTCTCGGTTTCACACGTGGAAATTTGGGGGCTGTTTTTATATAGTTCTGTCCAATGGAGGCCACCAAATGCTTATCTTATATAAAACTTGCTCACTATAGCAAATACTACAGAATGGGCAAAAAATCCTATTGGCGCTTTGGGCACCTGACCCTCTTCTTTGAAAGAGGCTTCTGTAGTTCAAAGCACAGTTGGTCTGTTTGGGTTTTTTTTAAATAGATGCCAGGAAGTGTCTAATGGGGCTTTCAGCAGCTCTCATTGATTTTTTGAGTTTAAATCTCTCTCTCCAGCTGCTCTTTGGAACTTAAGCATCACTTCGAAGTTAATACAAGTTCATAAAGAGGATTACAGATGCAGGCAGGCACAATTACATACAAACCTGCTTACACATGTTGGGCACATTAAGCTGAATTTGAACAGGTATTTAAGTGCCAAAGCAAATGCTAAGGAAAGGAGAGGGATCTGAATGCTTACCTCTTGCTGAAAGACCTAGCTGATGCTATTAGGGCTTACAAATTTTACTTTCAAAAAGAAATAGGCCCTTTGCCATTGAAATGAGAGACTTAGCTTGCTGAAATGCATGTTTCCAGTCAGAACCACAGAAACAACATCTAACCAGGACAGGCATCTGCAGACACAGAATAATACAAGCCCATGATTTAGTCCCTCCATAGAAATGCAATGTTACTAGAGGACTCAGTAGAAAAGAGCCAGGAGACAGATGATTCTCTTCATTAACGTCATCATGATAAGCCTAAATGGGATTTCATCCCACTTCCACAGGATGCTTTTATGTTTCACATAAACAGCCAGAGCTGGCACTCATCTCGTTCTGAACTCTGAGGCTGAGTTTTTGATGCCACTGTGAACTTTCAGAAGCCTCTATCATGCCAAGATACTGTGAAAAAAAAAAAAAAAAGAAAAGCTCCCAAGCTGAAATGACCAACACTCACACTACAAGGAAATTATATTACAAACTCTTATTTCTGATGTTTGTGTGACCTCTGAAAGGCTAATGTGTTTTCTAACCACAGCAGCTCCCACAGTGACTCAGGTTTGCCTTGGTGGCTTTGCAACTCTCATTACTGTGGTAGTATTTTGTTCACAGATGTTTACCCATCCATTTTGCATCATTCCTTTTCCTTCTCAAGCTGTAGCAACACAGACTCTCTGAGTCCCAATTTCAGCAGCCTTTAAGCTATTCACAAGACATCTACATGCACTTGCAATGAACTGTACGCTTGCTTTAAGTGATTGCTGCTGAGGTGGTAGAGAGTACAGCTATCTTGCTGTGCATGCCTGTCCTTATGCATCAGGCTCTCTGAATGCTGAGTGCAGCTCTTTCTCAGTGTTGCCTAGAGGTAGACAAGCTCAGTGTCCGCCAGCAACATCCTTTGCCTTTGGAATGTATCGCTTTAGACGACCCTACCACAGAACCATACAGGTTGTGTGTGACTCCCCATCCAAAACTAAAGGGGTGGTTTGAAACCTGCTATCCCCTGTGATGCAGCAATGACAGCTAACACACTGTGTACCTTTCCTGAGGAAAAGCTGGGGTGTAGTCTTACAGGATTCATGTTGCCCTCTTAAATTGAGTTAGGGTGTTCCAGAAGCATTTGGCATGTGTTATTTTGCCCAACTTTCTTGCTTCAGAACCTGTGTTTTTGCAGACTTGCATCTTCAAAGCACCCAGCTCCTTTGACTCGGAGATTGTGCCTGTAAATCAAGCTGAAGGGTCTCTCTGTGGTATATTGTCTTTGTCTGTCTCTCCTACACATCTTTTTAAAGACTTATCTTCTATATGGTTCCTATCATAAAGGCTAGGATCCACAGTCTACTGTTAAAACTTTTCATAACCCAGGTACCTAAGCATATTCCAAGATCTCATACCGTGTTCAATTCTTGCTGGTCTCCCCAAACACAGCATAGGCAGGTCTTCTCCTCTTCAGCTGCCCCAGGAGTTTCATGCTGTTACAGTGCTCAATTCCTGATGATGAGGGACATTTAAAGCCCTAGGCTGTTTGGGAAGAAAACACAAAATCTGTAGCCTTTTTCCCCTGCTATACTTGGGCTCACCAGAGCACTCTGTTTTCACAGAATCACAGAATGGTCAGGGTTGGAAGAGACCTCTGGAGATCATCTAGTCCAAGCCCCCTGCCAAAGCAAGTAATAACTTCCCCAGAAAACCCAGGCAGCATAGGATGCTGTTACCCCCATGCCTGAAAGTGCCCAGAGCACTCTTTTATACAAAGGTACACACAGGTAAAAACAGGGTAGGTGTCACAAATAAACCTGCAGGTTCTGTGTCAGGTCCTCAGCATGTGGATTTCGCTGTAGTCAAAAATCTGTGCTGCACTGCTAAGGAGACAGCAAAAGTGGCTTTTGTTTATTGATATGTAATATCCAGGTACATTGCATACCTAAACATTGTAAATAGCATTGCAGAGTCCCTGCCAAAGCACATATTCCTGTCTGTCTCCCATAGGTGTATTGGGATCCTGGGCAGTCTGATCCCATTTCCAGGAAAGCATTACTGGGAGGTGGAAGTTGAGGAAGACACAGAGTACAGAATTGGTGTGGCTTTTGAAAACACTCCGAGACATGGTTATCTGGGGGCAAACAACTCATCCTGGTGCATGAGGCATATCATCACACCATCCAGGTAAGGGCTGTAGAGACTTCAGGTCTCCTGCAGGAACACCTCCAACACATACACCCACAGGCAGAGCAGCAGAGAGCTCCTACTTGCAAGGGACAGCCAGAGATTTTATATCAAAGCCCAGACCAAGCACTTAACTGGGGGCTTCTGACATTCCACCGCTGGCACTGTGAACTGGTGTTGGAAGGATACTGGAACCTTTAGGCAAATCCTCCTGCTTAATGACATTCTCATATTGAAACAGGCAGTCCCAGGAACAAATCTGAATAAAATATGCATTACAGAAGTTAGCTGTAAAGGCCTTGTTTTAGGTCACTGAAACCTCAGTGGGAAGACAGAGAGTAACAGGTCCATGTAACCTAGAAACTACATACGTGGCTAAACCCAGTTGTATGCAACTGGTTTTGATCTCTGTCCTACCTATGGAAGTACCTAACAGCCATACCTGCATGCAGAAATGCCAGCTCCCCTGATGCCTCAGCTGAACCTGCTGGCTCTGCCCTGAACACCATTATATTAGCATCATTGCCTTTGACTCCCATGTGGGATTCAGGCACCCTGTGAAGCACCCAGGAGCAAGAAAACAAGTCACATCCCCAGGCATCCCTGAGTATTGCCTGCTGCCTGTCTGAATGGCTCACCGCTCCACCTGCAAGAGTTGTCAGGGTGCTCCTGGGTCCCCTTGAAAAGGGGGCATGGACACCACCTGAGTGTCCCCAGCATGCACGGTCAGTAAATGGTAAGGATGGCACAGCATGGGCCCGAATCTGCCTGTCCTCTGCCTGCAGGTATGCAGGGAGGTTTTAGATGTAGCTCAGTTGGTTGGAGTACACATTCCTCCCCAGGTGCCTGCTGCTCTTGGTTCCCCAGCAATTGGCCTGCTGCACAGCCAGAGTCCTTAGCAGTCCTGGCATTCAGCTCCCACACTGCAAGAAATGCTGCTTAATGAGGGAAACCAAACCTACTGAAGCTAGTTAACTCTCTCATACACTGCAGGCAGACTAATTTGATTTCCTTGCTATGTGGAGCTAAGAGGTACATTGAGGTTTCTCATTCTTCTGGAGCAGTGAGCGTGGACTTCAGAGAGAAGATGGAGCTGGACCATTGCTCAGTTTGAGTCACTGTCATATCCATTTCTGCAGGGCAGTTTTCTCAGGTTTGAGTGGTGTAGGTGGAGGAGGTGGTTAGTGAAGAAGCTAGCCCTTATGAAACGCCAGATAACTCACTTCAGCTGAATAAATCTTCTCATTTCTGCTCAAAGGCACATGTTCCCATAAAAGTCTCATATTTTTGATTGCAGTGTGCCACACCAGGGAGAGCTGTTTGAGTAACTGTTGAAGGACCTCAGCATTACTCAAACAGTGACTACACAGGGAAGAAGAGGGCTACCCTCATGACAAAGCTGCTTACGTACAGAGCAACTTCCTGGCCTCCAATTAAAAGACGTCTCCTTCTAGTAAATGAGTATGAAGACTGGAACTTCCCTATCAACAATACCCTGCCTGAGCAAGGAGGTCTTGTAGCAAAAGCAGTCAGAAATGTCATTTAGAGAGTGGGGTTTGTAAAATGATGTCCAATAGTCTGGAGGATGCCTAGCCACACTGTGAGTCAGGCAGCCTCTGCCCAAGGGATTACACTCTCTCGCCGCTGCTGTGAGGGATGGCATGCGCAGTTCCTGTAACGCTGGCAGGAAAGGTGGCCCAGGACCACAGGCCCTGAGGGAGCAAGTGGGCAGCATGGCAGCACCTGGAAGGACAGGACTGCGTCATCTTGCCAACTCCCTCCTTGGCAGGGCCTACAGCTACCTAGGGGCAAGGCTGAGGAGATGACAAGTGTTGTTCTGGGGCAAGCCTAACCAGCCTAACAGAGCACAGCTCCTTCATGGAGGAAGGGACAGCTTCAGGCTAAACCTGGTGACAAGGGTGCACCCTCCAGTTTACAGGACACGCACGCTGCCCTCTGAGACATGGAAAAAAGAGAAAGTCCCACGTTGTGCTATGTCCTCATCCATATCTAAGGGCTACCACCCATCCACTTGCAGCCAGGCTGGGATATGAAACAAGAGGCCTGTGACATGGGTTAAGACAGGCAGGTCTGAGCACTGCGGGGTAAGGCTGTGTGAAAGCGCAGAGCACGCCGGCCCTCGGCAAACACAGCCATTGCTCAGCAAAGCAGATGGGACTGGGGCAGTAACCACAGGGCTCACAGGAGGGATGGGACTGTGAAGCAGGAAGCACACCCTGGAACACACCTATTTGTGCAAAGCACTTCCCTTTGAGAGCAGCTAGGGTGCCCTCAGGTTTTTTTTGTCTGTGTTTCTTGCCTACAGGCACAAGTATGAATTCCTGTACAACGGGATGACACCGGACATCAGAATTACTGTCCCCCCAAGAAGGATTGGCATCCTGCTGGACTACGAAAACTGCAGACTGCAATTTTTCAATGCAGATATTGCCCAGCACCTTTACGCATTCAACTCACACTTCCAGCATTACGTCCACCCCTGCTTTGCTTTGGAAACACCTGGTACCTTACGGATACATACTGGAATTGCAGTACCCCCGTGGACTGCCCTCTCCTAACCAGTGTTCTGCAGCTACCACATCTACGTGTAACCTGCATTGAACAGTGTCCTTTCAGCATTAACTGCTCCATCACGCTCCCTATAAACTAGATGTCTCCCAAGAAAAGAGAGCAAAGCAACCCTGACCCAAACCAGCTGCCAGACCTGAGTCCTTATGACAGTTTCTGTCCTCTTAGGCAGGACCTTAGCAGAAGACCATTATGGTCACAAGAACCATCAGCATCCCAGAATTTTCCAGTTAGAAATGGATACCATCCTTCTTGGAGGTGACATCATCACCAAGCAGCACTGGCAGCTGGATCACTGGTTCCCCCAGTACCCATCTGATGCCTAGGGAACTCCCCTATCCCAGAGCAATCATTAATTCCACTCTTGTGTCTCCTGAAGAGCTAAAAATTCAAAGAAAAACAAAACCAGCAAAAGGCATGATCACTGTACAGCTGCTAGACAGAGCTGAAAACACTCCCAACCACGAAGCTGATCTCACAATCAAGTATTCGTGTTGTTATATGAAGTCTGTGACACAAGATAATCAAATACGCCTCCCTTGTGTGTGAACTGTTAGCGCGTACCATACACAGTGAGGCTTTTTGAAATACCCAAGCATGCACTACAGTCTCAAATATTAAAAGACATTTTTACAGAATGCCCATGCTTGTCATTCATTCATCCAGGGAAAAAACAAAACAAACCGAGGAGTTCTGCAGTGCTTGACTGCCCCTATAGAGAAATCTAAAGCATCATTTTTAGCTTGTTCCTTTTAGCCATGCTCACTTCCACTTGGGTATATCCTCCACATTCACAGATCTGTTCTCCCCCTCAGCACTGAATTCACACCCCTGATGCTGTGCCCTTGAAGCTTTGTGTGCCTGGTGGGGGCTGGAAGTGCTCTGGCCCAGCACTCAGATGCAATGTCCTTGTTTAGGCTTCATTTCCAGACACCAGACAGGCACTGCTTGTCAAGCAGGCTTGGCTAGCTCTAAACAGCCTCATTCATGTACGTCAAAACTACCTGAATTCAATCAAGAGTCATTAACAGAGAAGCTTTTCCACAGATTTATTGCACATTCATTACAAAAATCATTGGTTCAAGTTTCCATTCTAGAGGATAGTCAGGAACAGGCAGCAGCCTCTACAATATACAGGGTCTCTAGAAATAAACACAGTCTGGCAAGACTGAAGAGATTTGACGTAGAACCATGTGCCAAAAGCTTGTCTGTTCTTACCCAAATAGCTTAAAAAAAAAAGTCTCTCCAAAACAGAGTTGCAGAAACCATAAAAACAGGAGCTGAATATGCCATTACTGCAGTGATCAGCACCATCTTTTCTTGGATATTTGTTTTGCAAGCCGTACAAGACGACGGGTTTAGCGACGCTGAGCTATGGAAGTACAGGCTCATTTCTTAGCCTACCACAAATTCAGAGATTTCCAGGGCAGAAAGGGTTGTTACGGTCACTCCGTCAGACCTCCTGTAAGGCAGGCCAGAGACTTTGTTGCTATGTCCTGCAGTGAGGACAACAACTTGTGTTCACCAGAAACAGGTGATCCAGCCAGCAACCCCTGCCAATGCAGAGGGCAGGAGGTAGCCAAGAGAGCCCTGCTGACATTGGCAAGGCCATACCAGAGAACAGCAGCTGAAGTGCACAGCTTCTCTGCCAGTGAACAAAGTGGTGAGAAAGGACCATTCTTTCTTTAAAAATGTATGCCTTGTTCCGGTGGGTGCATGTTGGACCTCAAATCACTTTTACCTTTATGTGGCAAAAAAGAAGCCACACTCTTCTTTTCAAGTAGATATATGAAAGTCTAAAACACCCAAGTATCAGAGCAGAGGTATGAAGATGTCCTGCTCCTAACAAAGCCTTTAATGCAGAAAGACTGCTGGTGAATCCAACGATTCTCATGAAAGCAGATGTTCTGTTGTGAACAGTCCCACTGCTCCCCACCAACAGCTTTCATCTCAAGTGTTTAAACCATACCTCTATCCTGGCACCAGGATTAGCCATTCACCTCAGAAGATACAAGAACCCAATGCAAAATCTTTTTCAACTGATGAACTGCCCTGGGAGTCCCTGGGACTTCACAACCCTCTTGTAGGATTGCTGCAAGGACAGATTTTCTAAGCCAAATGCGAGGTGCTCAGACACCCTTAGAGTGGGACTTCACGGGTACCAAACAGCTCCATCATTATATCGCCAGCTCGATGAATCTGTTGGAGAATGCAGGTCTGATGGATGAGTATGGAGCAGCCTGCTCAGCAGAACATGACTCAGTATCATCGCCAGGCACGGTACAGGACAGCTAAGGCAGTAACAGAACTACCTGAAAAAAGAACAAATAAGCAGTAAGTGGCTACTAGAATAAAGACAATATGGGAAATAAGTTTGCACGTTTCTGTTTAATAAAAGCTTCACCTATCAACAATAACCCAAGCATTTCCTCCCCAAGGAATCCCAATCCTGTCACTTGAATATTTATACAGCAAAGGAAAAGGCATGAACAACCTGAATTTTTTAAAACCAGCCGTCACTGTGAATTACCTTTATATAAATCCTTCACAGGGATGCCACCACTCCCACTACAGGGTCTACTGATCAACTATACTACAGCACCCAAGCTGGAAGTTCACATCAACTTCATCTTTCTGTGTAAGTCCACCAGAGTGAAGTACAGTACATCTCTAAGACTGCTGTAAGGGCCAAACTCTCTACAGAACCAGAAGCTGTATTTGACAGTAAAAGGGGAGTCTCCCACTGAAGCTAGAGAGCATTAACAGGTCCAGCATGGTACCCCAGAGCAGACTAACACGCATTTGCTTTATCTGGAATCCTGGATATAGGATCACTCACCTTGGAGAATGGTGTTGAGCTGTCGATCTGAGAGTCATTTCTTTGCACTGAAAGGTGTCTCAGATGAGGCAAAACCAGTTCTCATCTCTGGCCTGTCTATAGGAACTCTGGCTGACTGCTGAACTAGATCATGTGAAAGGACAACAGTCAGTTAAAAATGAGTTGTCCTTTCCTCTGACAGTGAGTTATGTGCTGCAAGATGCATTTTTCCTGGCACCTGTTGGCCCTTTTCTTCCCATTCCTTTTCACTATGTGCATTTACTGGCACACAGTAGATTCACCTTCTGTGAAGCACAGGAGCTCATGCCTAAAGCTCTCGTATTGGCCACCTGAACCCCACATGCTGCCCTGATTTGCAACAGTGACCTATGCATCCCCACAGAGCTTGCAGCAGCGTGAACTGCCAAAAGTGGGATATCCCCAACCACGCCTCACCCAGCAGCTAACTGGGGACTTTGTCAGGGCTGCCCAAAGGCCCTTGGGCTTAGGAGTTACCCTCAATCCCCTTTAGGAGGGGGCCCAAAAGGATCACTTTTCCCAATTCCCTTCTGTTCCCTCTTGATTTAAAGTATCAGTACACGTTGTTGCCACAGGAGGGCATCACACGAAGCCCTTTCACGAGGCTGCACCGGTTATCAGACAGGTTTACACAAACCGTCCCCTCGTTTCCAAACTGGTTACCATAATCCTTCAGCGCGTCCAGCATCCCTCCTCACCCAGTCCTGGGGCCGGGAACAAAGGGACCCACGGGCCTGTGAGCAAAAAACACACAGGTGAGACAATGTCAAAAGCACAAATACAGTAACAGGCAACACAACAGCCCTGAAATACTGTTCAGTGTGTTCAATTCAAACCAAACACAGCCACCATTTTCTACAGAAACACCCGACTTTTAACTTGCTCCCTCTAAGTGCCGTTAAAACATTGTAGGTAGACGAAGTAGGTCCTGACTTTATCTCACAGGCAGGCCTTGTTCTTCCACCGTTTAATTTAGGAGGATAGTATCAGTGGAGTCAATATAATGTCACTGGCTCCACTTTCTTAGTCCTCCACATGAATCTCTGTGAGAAACTCCTGGGAAGTCTCAGGGACCGACTGTGCTCTCCTAAAAGAGACCGCAGAGCCTAACCACCCAGCCTGCCTTCCTGGCCTAGAAGGCAACTCCCTATTCCTGCCCTCAAACTCAGCTGTTATCTTTGTTAACTAGCCACTTCTGTTTTCCAACAGTAACCAATAGCACTCATTACCAACGCACAGCAGAGCAGCCAGGGACCAGGCAAAGGCGAGGCTCTGCTGCCCGTTCAGCTCGGCGCCTGGACTCCACTGACTCACTGCACAGTTCTTGGACAGCCCAAGACACAATGCTGATTTTTTGTTACATTTTCTCTCCGTGTGCTCAATTGCCAGTATATATTGGGACTCAGCTGTCTTGGCCCCAGCTTACTTAAACATTTTCCAAGCAGGCTTACGTTTTAAGCTTTACTTGTTCTGATGCAAACAATACCGAGGCCACGAACTGCTTCATAAAATGGCTGTAAGGGGCTGCTCTCTGTGCCAAAAGGGGGCTTATCCCACAGCTGAAGTCGAGTTAAGAATTTTTTTTTCTGCAGATGCAAAGCTGCGGCTTAAACACAGCACCAGAAAGGCTGCAGCAGTGAAGAGCAGGGTCTCAAGCTACTTCATAAAACCAAATCCACCGCAGCCCCCCCTCACGCAGGGCCGGTCACGCTGCTGCAGGCGCTGCCCTCGCCAAGCCCTGCTTGCAGGCAGCAGGGCCCGGCGGGCATTGCAAGGAGCAAGGGGCCGGGCGGCGCCTA
>NW_009621844.1:0-2207 GCF_000690535.1 Cariama cristata
ATAAGGGTAACCATCTGGGTCTGGTCAAAGGTTGGGTAAATCCCATACCTTCTTCTAGGCCAGTAGTAGATATTGAGGGAAAAGCGTACCTGAAACACTAACATTTTTATAGCAGACTGATCCCACCTCTTGTACATCCTCCACATTTCCAGAAGACGCCAGGTTAGGGATTGCCTCAGCCAGAATTTGGATCATTATGTCTAATAGCCCCTGTGGGCTCGCGTCTCTGAATTTATGTGAAGGAAATCAGGAGCAGAGAGAACTTCTTGGGCCCTGTGTCCAGTCCTCTGTTGCAGCAAACAAGATGTTCAAAATATCTCTTTAAAAGCATGTAGTCTTTTCCTTGAGCCTCTGTGATGTTTTAAATTCTCCATTCCCTTCATTTAGAGATAGAAACCTGGACCTTTATCCATCCAGTGCTGAAATGATAATTATGGTGATAGGAGAGACAGTCCGAGGCCTGTAGTATCAATCGCTCTGAATTAAAGGTTTGCCTTGTCGCTGGTTATCCAGTGGTTGGATATCTCATGGTTGACTTCCAATTGCCAGACTGTCAGATTAGAAGATGTGGGTCTCCATGGTTAGGTCTAGGAAGGATAGAAGATGTTAGAAGATCATACTGAAATTAGTGTTTGGTGAAGAGATGATTTAGAATCTGTAAAAAAACTACTGAATAGCTGCCAACTAACCTCTGCATGTGTGGGGGGAAATGTTTTCAGTCAGATCAACTGGATTAAGGTGGGTAGGCGGGAATACGTAGCCAGAGCCAGAGCTCGGAGACAGCTGAGGGTGGGAAAGCAGGGCAATGCCGCAGCATGCAGTTGGATTCATTGCATGTCAGGGTGGAACCGCAACCCTGCATAGTGTTCCCTTCTTAATTTTATTCTCCAAATGCTTGCATCCACTTTTTGCTCCAAAATACATGTTCTTCCAACAAGCAATGTCTGTTTTGTTTCACTTTTGCACTCACTCTTCAGGGCTAGTTCAGATAAATGGGTTTGGTTTTGGCTTTTCTGGCTGCAATAATATTTTTCCCGGCATTTGGCAACTGCAGATGGCATTTTAGGTAGCTCTTGTGACACAAGGATCTTGTGGCTTCACTGGTTCTTTGTACAGGACACTAGACATATAATTACATGAATTCCTTTGTGTATTATTCATTATTTTCAGTCACACAAACACATAATTTCATCTGTAGGCTGCCATGTCACTCAAAATGAGAGTCAATTAATTGCTATTTTTACCATGGCCTAAGTTCAGTCTTTATTACTGAGTGATCTGTAAACAAAATAATTTTGCAGTCGAAATGTTTACAGGATGTTTAAAATTGTTCTTTTATGAAATATTGGTTATACAAGTAAAAAATAGAGTAGAAAAGGAACTTAATATTTCTAGTTCAAAGTTAATAAAATAACCCAGAAAATAACAGCTGCTATTGCATTACTATATGCTCGCTGTAGCTTGGAATGGGAAATTTCACCCAATTTTACATCAATACCTACTAATTTGGATAAAACTGCAATGGGTTAGATGCTGTCTGATACTAAGAGAGTCCAAGAGGTCTGAAAACTGGCCCAAGGAGCCAAATAGGGGTCGGTATGTCAGTTCTCCATTGTCATCAAGCTGATGCAATTATCGATGTGCCTTTATTGCCCCAGTGGAGCTAGCAAATGTTCCTTGGAGACACCAGTCTAGTGCTGTTCAGTCAGCAGAGCACATCTTGGGGAATTACAGCAACTTTCACTCACTTGTAAATTGTGATGGGACCAAATATCTCCCTTGCTGCTCGCAGTTGCTTTCTTTTTCCCTCATGGTGAGGAACAAAAAAGAAACATAGCTGCTGCCTTTTTTCCCCCTTCTTACTTCTTAGACTCACCAAGAGCATCTCAGGTTTGCTCAACAGGCTGTGGATAAGATTCATGCATGCAGAATGGCAAGTAGTCTTTGTAAAGTTGTTACAAAACACAATTAAGGCAGAAATAAGCAGGATATAGATACTAAAATTACATCCTGAGCACAGAAATAATTTAAGTTACGGTCCACTTGACTGCTTTAATTTAAAAAAGCAATGAACACCTAAATCAGCTTCTAAAAGCTCTTCAGCAATGCTGTAGTCTTCTGTTATTGAACACACTTACCTGATACTAGTAGCCCTTAAAGTCTCTTGGAGCTTATTTGATTTCTTTTCTTTTCTTTTCTTTTCTTTT
>NW_009621845.1:0-7650 GCF_000690535.1 Cariama cristata
ACCATAATGATTCTATGATTCTATAATCTGAAACAGAACCACTCAATTTCTGTCCACCACCAACACGCCTCCATAACCATAACAGGATCTGAACACGGCATTTACACAGCAATTGTTTTGGATGCTGATGACCGGAGCTCTTGGTGTTGGATGAACCAAAGATCTGCTCAGAATTAAATAGGTGCTGGTCACGTACCTACGTCTGATCTCTATTTAATGACCTGAAATACTATGTTCCTCACTGAAAGTCAGTAGGCTCTTTAGTAAAGTAAAAGCCATTTAGCCATCACTGAAAATGTACTCACAGGATTTCTAGGTTTCAACATCTGTTACAAAACAACAACAACAAAAAAACCCATCAACCCACAAACAGATTTCTTCCTTTAATTTCTTTATGGTTATTTCCCTCAGTCTCTAACAGCTACTACCCCGCTGCTAAGACTCACCTTCACTGGGCTACACCATCTTCTCTGTCTGTCAGCTAGTTCAGGCATTTTCAGTAATCTAGACTTTGCTTTGCTTGGACAAAGCCTACAATAATTTTCCTGCTATTTTTAGGGATCTCGAGACAGAGTTGCAATTTAAATTTCATTCCAACCTCCAGATTCTTATCCTATTTGGAGAGGACATATCGAAAACACATCTTGAGCAATCACAAGGGAACCACAGGAGTAGGAGTATAAAGAGGGAGAGGCTGAATTACAAGGCTTTTGAATTTTATCATTCATCTAAAGTACCAGAAGACCGAGCTGTAGGGTGTCAGATGGCTGTCAAGTAAAAGCTTAGGGGTTGGATGAAGGAGATGTAAAAGACAGACCCTGGCCAGAGAGTCAGGGAGTAAATTACAGCAACTAACAGCAATTGTTTAGCAGGGTGAAAAGCAGAAAGGGAAGAAAGTCAAGGCGTACATTCTGTGGAAGACCGTACAGCTTGGTTCCCGAGGGTGCCAATTTATTAACAACTTAGACAAAGTTATTAGCATGCAAGATCATTAAGTTTTCAGATGATTGTAACATGGGAGGAATGATTAAGAGTCAAGCTCAAACTATCCCTGAATAATCAAATAGGCACAAAGGTGTAATACGAAGTCTAATATGCATAAAATGAGGTACTTAATGCAAAATACAAAGCAAACCAAGTACATAGTTTAAAGCATTGAATTACCGTTAGTAGGCTTTTAAGCATATCAATTACACACCTAAATTCAATTTCCAACAGGATGACAAGGTGCATATAGAGTTTTCCTAATAATACGTTGCGCTAAAGTCTAGAATCTGGTTTCACTCCTCTGTCAGCTCCTTTTCTCCGCAGGTGCAGCACTGCTGATAATAGCCCTCAGTCTTGCTATAAAACTTTTGCAGGAGTGCAGATCCTTAAGCTTTTTGAAGACAAAGCCTGCAATCTTGAATTTCATACAGTCTCATCTCCACACAATAGCATTTACTACTAAATACCATTATGTTTTGGAGAGGTTTCAGCATGCTGCAATAGAAAACCTCACTGCCGTAGCCTACCTCTGAAGTGCCAGCAGATGTCTCAGCCTGCCAAGTCATCCAGTATGTTACTTGTGATGGCGCTCTACAGAGCTTAACTAAATAAAAATCAAGTAAGCCATCCATGGGATTTCTAAGCCACTTCAACCATTTGCAGGTATACTATTCAGAAGGATATTTCATATACATTGCAATCCTTCAAAGTATCTTTCTCTACCAGCCAGCGAGATCCAGCCTTCATCATGATTATCCTACACAGAAAAAAAAAAAAACACAAGCTGAGAAAACTGATTTCGAGGAGGCTTGCTAGTTAACAGCAATATTTGCAAATTATTGGGCTTTAAGCCAGTATGGTATCACACTGGTCCTCTAAGAATGTGCACACAAATTTTGCAACTGACCTGGAAGAATCACCTTTGTAGGTTATATCAGGCAGAACTGCAGGTAGCTGAGGAGCTTCCAGCTCTCTTATAGACATAGGCTTCCAGGGGATACTAAAGGCTGTTCTCCTTTATCTGCATTGAATTCTGCCTTAAGATCGAGGTCTATGAAAGTAGATATTCAAGGTCTGGTTTTTTCCTCTCTCAATTGAACAGTATAGCAGCTAGCTTATAATTTTCACGCACAAACGTGTAAGTAGCCTTTTGCTTTTGAAAGTCATTTTTAAAGGTAAACACTGGCAAAGTCTAGCTTTGATATACTTCTGGTGGTGGAAAGGGTACTAGCAGTTTTGTAGACTTTCTGTAAGAAAATACTTGGCACATCTGCGAGCAATGTTCTTTCCCAAACTAGAACCAAAGTGCACACACTGGCAGTTGTCTGGACTTCATTTTGCTTCTTTGCCCACAACTTGTTAAACTTTGGCTTTGTTCACAAACCAACTCCACTGAATGTTGCAAGTAATATTTCTGGTAAAGTAAATCATGATTTCAATTACAAGACAAAAATTAAAACTTCAATCCAAGGAAAGAAGAAAACTTTGTTATAAAACCTTTATTGAGTTAGTGCACTAAGCTATCACATTCCACAAAAATGAAAGCACTTTGAATACCATTTGAATGTTTTCGAGCATACCATAGGAGACCCAAATTAGGTCTGAGTAAACTTTAATCTCTGCTTAACCATGTCCCACTTGTCTTTCTGCTTCCAGCACTTATCTATCCCCTACATCCTAATTTATTTACTTATTTTGGTTGTTGTTCGCCTTGACATGTCAAGCTCAGCTAACAGGACTAAGCAGGATCCTGCTTATTCTGAATCAATGTAAAGCTGAAATGAGCCCTGCTCAGCTTCATCTGTGCCAGTCTCCCAAAGAAAGCAGGTATTTCCATGCTGTCAAGGGGCTTATTGCACTGCAGAAATTCTGTTTACTGAAAAAAAGCTGAATGTGGAAAGAATCCTGGCTTTGGACTACAGACCAGGATGCACTTCATGTCTCTAAATGGCAGCCCAGCAAACACCCTTCCCTTTCACATATGGTCTGCAGTTCATACGGAATACAATGAGAAACATCACAGGACTTAAGTAAGCTGTGATTTAAGAGGCTTTTAAAACCTGTATACGTACATACATAAATAATTTCCTTCTTGTTTGCTCATTTCAGATTTTGATTATCCAGCATTATCCCTCATATCAGTACACAGAAAAGACTGATGTGAGTGCTACTCAGAATTCAGCAGATTTATAAAAAGGCTATACCACTCTTCTGTCACCATGGAAGTATAATACTATATGAAGCCTAACGGCATGTATATAAACAAGCATTTGATATTACAGTAAGGCAGCTGTTGATTGATCACCGGTTCCTATTTGACAGCCTAACTCCGGCAATCAGTTCCCCAAAATATGCTTCAGTGCAGCACATTAAGGATCCAGCTCAACAAAGCAAAGAAGCTAAGATATAACTAATGTAAGATTTCACTCAAGTTTAGCTCAGTAGAGGATGACATCAAAGTGGTTAGCAGGCTCTCTTGCACACATTAATGAACACTCAAGGAGACAGATGGAAATAGTGAAAGAAAAGGAATGTGAAGTTGCATATACCCTAGCATTCTGCATTGACAACGCAGTGAAACACTGTGTAAATTATAAGTAATACAAGGAAAATACATTTACATTAAAATGAACATAAATTAACCAAAATTTAAAAGGGAAAAAAAGACATCTAAAGTACTTATGGTATCCACCTCAGCACCTTGTTTCAAATCTCCTAAAACCGCATATAAATTATTCTGATTCATATTGGTGATGCAAGTATGTTTTGCAAGGTTTTTGATATCGTGGAAATCTCATGTTCTATAATCAAAAATGCAGGTAAGCATTACCACAGTGAGATGTGCATAAAAACGCCTTTTACAATATAACCCTTTATTAAGGGCATCCCTTCCACAGGAGCACTGCAGTGTGCAGTCCCTTCAGTGCTATGTCCAAATGCTGTTTTAATAGGATTTTTCAGAAATTCCAACCACTAAAACTTTTTGAAAATATACCATTGCTGACAACCCACAGTTGTAATGATGCACAACTAAGTCCACTGCAGGTAACACTCATACTCCTCTGTTACTTCCTCCTCTGAGCTTGTAACTACATTTGCTATGTTTACACAAATGCCTCACCTCCCTCCATACCCCGTTTCAGCTTCCACTAACGCCACAGGCATCAGTTGCCTATTCAGACTTGCAATTCTTGTACACTGACAGTTACCTTATGGCTGCATGCGTTTAGTAGTTGGCAGCTCCCACGCCTCTGAGATGCATGTGACAGAAGGTGGATGATGATAAGCAAATTTCTTACAATTTTTTTAAACCCCGCCCAGTGACCCCTACAGCGATGCTGCAACTGAATGACACCCTCTAGTTCCCAATACCAGCTCCAATTCTACGCAATCTCTCCCCTCCCACTCTATTAAAAACTACATACAGACGGTAGTTTTACACAAGAAACAAAAAGACAATATAAAAAACAATTGCAAACCCTATGCTTTCATCCTGTTCTCCAGGTCCACTGCCGGATTCAATTATAAAAATACCCAGACTGCCTTCATTGAACATTAGAAGCTTAGAGGGGGTTTTTTGTTTCAAGTGAAGGCAGAAGACATAAAACCCAACTTTGTGTCCTAGACGCATCGTCAACTCCAGAGCGGTCATAGTCTGAATTAAAAATAAGAAGCCTGAACCCCAAATCTCTAGAATTTTATGTACCCTGTAAGTCCCCTTATGGGACTCTGCCCTGAAGAGTCCTTTCCTTTATTATTTTCTAATGTTCATCAACGTAAGTGAAATCCTCTACTTCGTACTGTAACTATGCTTGCTGGCCTACAAAATGTCACATCAGTGCATTCGCAGCTTCCAAAATGCTACGTGGACCATGCTGTGGAAAGAAGGGTGAGAAGCAGGGATGCTGGTCAGTAAAAGAGCATGAAATTGAGACAAGCATCCATGCTCTTTGATGGCACTGAAATGCCACACAGAGAAGTCAATAGCGAACGAACTTGTAACTGCTCCAGTATTCTCTGAGTAATTTTTAAATCCCACACACATCTATTCCCATTTCTGCCAGGAAGGCTGCGATGGCTAACACCAAATGTATGTACATTAATTACAGGTGCTGGAGAGAATTCACTTTATTAACACCTCTTTATTAAAGGTTCATGGTTGGACTCCAGAAACATTCTTAAAACACATCTGATAGATTTCTTGAAATAGAAGACACAAACGAAACTGAACAAAATTAATGTTGCTAGGTAACAACTGTAGGAATAAGCTACATATGAAAGGTGTTAGTCAAAAAATCTAAGCATTAACAAGTAACAGAGCAACTGGCTATAGCTGCCCTACAGCAGGAAGGAATGAAGTTGTACCCTCGGACTAATAGTACGTGGTAAGGACCACGCAGAACAAGTTTCAGGAATTCTGCTGGAAAAAAATGGAGGGTTAAAAAATAGAAAATTCAGTTCTTGTCCAGTTCACACACTTAATGCATGACACCATAAAGAGTAAAGATGATGAAAGCTAGGCATTTGGGGGGAAGGAGGTGGATAAGAAGGGTTGGTTGGTTTGTTTAATTCCAGAGACAAGCTAAAGTAAAGCACGTCTCTGACGAAGATTTTAAGAGTTTTGCCCTTTGATGAGGCTGCAGTTTCTCACAAACAACATTCAGAAGCACCTCCCAGCATGCACGTTCCCATTTCTAACCCAAGGACCATAGAGTTACGTTGGTCCTTTTGTGGAGTGGATGGACGTTGGAAGTCTCGACAGATGATTGCCGTAGGTGGGTATCACCACCACCACTGCTGAGCCCTCGTTTGACTCTAAGGCACACACAGGTGTTGAAGCACTAATGGCATCACTATGAGAGAGGTTTGAAACCCAAGGAAAATGTCTAAAATATCTAGAATGCTGATTATGCATATATATACCAGCTTTATTACGACTATGAGAGATACAATAAAAGACGTAAGTTATGACCAGTCCCCTTTCCAGACCCCCACTCCCCATTTAGAGAATACAGAGTTGGGATTCAATCTTCCCCATACCTGTTTTCTAGTAGGAAATTTGCAGCTTAAAAAAAAAAAAAAAAAACAAAACCAAAACCACAACATAGAAAAAAAAGCATACATTCCTAAAAGAAGCATCAGGTCAAAGTTGAACCCAAAGTCAAATCAGACACCAGCTGATGCTGTGTGGCAGTGGCAGGACAGCCCATGGGACCGACGGGCTCCAGGTGGGTGAGCACACCGCACACCCTTCTCCAGCCATCGCTGATGGCCGAGCTCCTGCTAACAGCAATACCAGCAACTGCCAGCCTTCCAAATCCCTCTTTGCAGGCCAGTGCTTGCAGAACCACTGCTGTATAGTAAATACTGAGTAAACAGATCACTTAAAGCAGAATCCGAGGCTAAGCAGACCTCTGGGATATTCTAATTCCTGAGTTGATTACAAAATCCAGTCAGAAGATTAATTTTCAAGAAACTGGTAACATCTGCAGCTTTCTCCTATGAACATTAGGTTCAGTGGTTTCCCTGTACCATTTTCTCATGTCACCTACTTTTAGTTCCTTAGTTTAAGAAAAAGACTGAGAAAGACCTTAAAAGGAAAGCATTTGGTTGGGTTTATCAAGACAAAAGAAAACCCAAAACAGCTTCAGTTACCCAGAGGCTAGAAAATAACATTAATTGAGGAGAGAAGCAGCACCACAGAGGGCAGAATGGGGTATTCTTTTCAAGGCCAGAACTGGGGTTGGAGTAGACTAATCCTCAAAAAACTCCTGGGAAGGATGGAGCAGTTGCATCGGTGAAGGACGCAATACTCCACAGGGTGAGCAGGCCGGGCTGATTTCCCTGACCCAAAATGCAAACAGAGGGAAACCTAAAGCTTAAGTCATAATTGTGCAATGAATACCCTTATTGTGGCCCTTTCTTTACTCAGGACAAAAAAGAAAAGAAAATGAGAGTGTGCATGGGACACAGACAAACCCACCCAGGGATTCTCTATTCAAGTCTTATTTTCCTGGTAAGGTTAAGTGGATGCCTGAGTCTTGGTGCATCACCTCTACAGCAAAACCAGGAAGGAAAGCTCTGGCAATACATCCCAAAACGATGATTACAGAAAGACAGTCACTCATCCTTCAAGAGGACATGGTCATGGTAACACCTGGGCAGCAGAACGGCTCCCTGCCTGTGCAGCCCAGACAAAACCAAACAGAAAATCCACTTGAGCTTTCCAGATAACGGGGGGAAACCATGTTAACCTACTAAGCCATTAAGGTACTTTCAATTCAGAATTCAGGAAGCACAATGTTGGATGGCAATGGACAGATGAATTGAAATACTGTCTGCTGGCCACATGGTAAATGCTTGGCAGACTGCATCTTCTGTTAGACAGCCATATTTATGGGTGAATGGTTTTAAGAGGATATCCTCTATCAGCAAAAGCTGCAACTTGACACAGCAAAAGTCAGGTTTAGTTGCATATTTATTAAGATTACATACTTTTACATTAATGAAATTGAATAAAAAGCTTTAAAATACTGTGTGTTTTCCTTATGCTTACATGAACAAAAATTACTATTTTAAAAAATTTATTCTACCATTTCCTATATACATACTTCTGCTCATAACGCTTCTCTGAAGTTTTACTTGGGTATCTTTTTCTTATTG
>NW_009621845.1:7668-26648 GCF_000690535.1 Cariama cristata
GGGGGGGGGGAAGAGCACAAATCAAATATACACAAATAAACAACACTAATAGACAAGTCACAGTTCAAAAAGGAGTTAAAAATTCAGACAGATGAGAAGAGCTACCACGTGTCTTACAAGTCTAAAGCTATTAAAGGCAAAGTTAAAAACATTCAAACCATCTACTGCTTTCCTTTAGGGAACCTGTGTTCTCCCTCCCTGATTAAACACTGTAATACCCAGCAGAATAATCCCAGTTGAACAATCCTTACAAATCGATATAAGTACCACTGCACAGATTAGTCCTGCCCGTCCTGCCAAGAAAGCCCAAGCTTTATCCCTGCTCCAGGAAACATCATGCGTAACCTCCCAACGTGCTGCTGCGTAGCTCCAGCCAAAGCCTGTAACGCCCTGCCTGCTCCGGCACTGGTGCCGGCGGCTCAGCCAGAGCATCACCCACCTGCTCAGAGAAGTCCCTGCCTGGCAGCCAGCAAACCCTAGGCTTCCTGCATCCAGAGTTTCATTTCAAAGCCACTCCCCAACAACTTAAATAAAGCTTTCAAGTGAAAAGTGGTTGGATTAACCCATAAAGTCCGTTAGCATTTCTGTTGAGGAAGTGATGTCTCCGCAGAGCTGATGCCGAAACATTATTATTAAATTAGGTGTGTACCTCATCATTTGATACCTGGGCTAACCTTTAATCCTACTAACTTTAAACCTTGAGTTTTAAAATTTGCTTTGAACAGGTTTATTGCTGGCTTAGAAAGCATGTTTAACGGATGTAATACAAGTTCCAAAAGTTGCACACAGCAACTAATGAATCAGCTTTTCTCCCAAGTTAATTAAAGATTGCATTTTCAGCACATAATAGTTACCTAGCTGTGACCGATGTACTTCCAAAGCAAACAAGAGTATTTCATATTTAAGGTACTTCTAGTCAGAGGTGAGTTAACAGAACTGAAGTCCTATGAAAAAGTAAAGTGCTTTAACACCAGGGTCATTCTGGCTTCTCTTACCAGTTGCTTTAATAGTTTAGTATTAACTCCAATTGTCATTTTGGTATACTATCTACAAGAGACTAAACTGGGAGACAGTTGTTTGGAATTGCAACATTGCATCAAAACGGCCCCCTAAGAACCTCCTACTTGGGACTTTCAAACTCAGCACCTGACAAATAACAAGTAAGCTTGCCTACCTTAGCTTCACTTCACAGATGAAGGCAGCTACCATCAGATGTCCTCTTACTGCCTTGACAGCACCTCAATACTAGCTTTCCCTGTATTTCTTTGCCCTACTAAGGGAACAACATTTTGGGGTGTGCATTTAATTTCATCTGCACACAGATGCTTTGTCCCGGAGTCAGCTGTCCATTTCAGGCTTTCCTTTCACGCAAGCCTAGCTGTCAGAAAATCACATAGTCCTTTCGGGTGTGGAACAAAGAGATCTCCCCTGGCCCAGCCAGCAAAGGGCGGATAATTTGTGAGGAATTACTGCTGTAATGAAGCGCGAACCTCCGCTGC
Organism: Cariama cristata; assembly: GCF_000690535.1. Taxonomy (NCBI): domain Eukaryota; kingdom Metazoa; phylum Chordata; class Aves; order Cariamiformes; family Cariamidae; genus Cariama; species Cariama cristata. Next base: position 9,168 of record NW_009621845.1, read on the forward strand.
GTGAGAAGGGAACGCCAGAGTCCTGCTGCTCGGACCCCCAGACGACAGAGCACACTGCTGCGGTTGCATCCCAAACGGCGCTGTGCAGCCGCTGTTCCAGGTGTCTGTACCCCACACCGCTGATGAAGAAACCAGTCTTTTATAAAAGCTCTGCAATGCTTCCCTCTGCCGTGACTACACTGACCCCAAGAGCTCCTGTTAGCCAATCTTTAAAAAAAAAAAAAAAAAAAACAAAAAAACCAAAAAAAACCCCAACACACAAGCCAACAACCGAAAAAAAAGAAAACCTGGAAAAAAACCTCAAACAGCCACCCTGAGGGGGGAAGAAAAAAAAAAAAGATAAACTCAAACCATTGCAGTCAATCACCCAAGACCAACAATGATACAAAAGAAAAAGTAAACTGAATTTACCATTCAAATCTTCAAGGAAGAGTGATCATATCAGTCTAAATTTAGCTAAGCCTCAGATAAACAGAAATGTATTTGTGTTTCTTCTAGACTCACCAAATCAAGTTTCCTTTGTTAAATTAGCTACTCAAAGCATGGTATTTTGTGATTTAACATCCTGCAGGTAAGTTACACCAGTTAAAACAAGTCAGGATCAGGCTCACCCAAAAGCCAAAGCCGCAGGTGTGCCGCGCAGAAGATTCATCACAGCTTGATGCGAGTCAAAACCAACTTGCCCATTATGCCCGTTATCCTTATGAGACCCACATGCCTGATTTTACAAGGTGTGTGCATTCCCAGTTCAGGTACTCGGGGTGCCCTGTGATTTTGGGAACCCAGCCTGCTGCTCTTCTCCACCTGGTCAGATTTCACCGAGCTGTAGGTAGGGACCCCAAGCCCCCACCTAGACTCCCCTCCTTGCACGCCCACAAAACAACGCTGGAAGCAGGACACAAGACCTTTTCCCCCAAAGGTACTCTGTTAACAGACGATCACTTCTTATCAGGCAGTCTCCATTTCCCTCACCCCGTGTGACAAAGATGTCCTCAGTACACTCAAACAAGCTTGCAGGGCCTCGATGCCCTGCAACTGCACCTCCTGAAATCATCCCCACCACTCCTCTCAGGAAAGACGCCCCAAAAACTCACAGGCACAGGTTCAGCATTCGCAAGAGGTTAGACAACCCGCTCACCTCGCTCCATTTCACATCCGAAATAAAGCCCAGAAGAGCAGAAAAGACTGGTTCCACCGCCAAAAGCACACCCACGAATTTCTAGACCTAGAAAGCCTTAGACCTAGAAAGAAGGACCACATGAACAGGACAGAGCTTAAGGCAGGCCAAAAGTGTCACTGTAAAGTCTTAACGCTCTGAAGGACTTCTCTCGATGACCTTTTAACAGTGTCAGCAACACCAGGTTAGCTGCTGTGGTAGTAATACCCACCGGTGTCCCAGCAGCAATCTTCCATTGCTTTGGTTACCTGACTGAACGATTCCTCAGTGATGCTACCCCAGCCGTGGAGGTGACCTGTATTCGGACTTTAGTATATTCCAGATTCACTCTCTGATGTGTATTTTTTCTACGTAGTCTTTAGAACTCGTCGTCATCTTCTGAAGAATATTTATGGTTATTCTTGAGGATAGAAGCTACCTAACTGTGATTGCTGGGCGTATCATTCACTTGTTTTTGAGTTGCAGATCTCATAGTTTAGAAATCTGTCAACTGCAGCACTGTAGATTTCAGAGCAACATGGAATATTTTACTATGCCTAGGCTCTCCACGATTTTTCAACCACTTAAGGACAAACCACAAAAACATATACAAAAAGAGTAATTCTCTTTTGCTGTTGAATAGCAGCAAGCTCATAACTGAATTGCAAAGATAAACAAAAAATTAGCAGCCTCCACGAAGCCTTTTTTATATATAAACTTACAAACACACAAGCTTATAAAAAGTTACAAGTGCATGTATATGTAAACTTGCAAGCAATGTATACTAATTAGGAGCACTAACAAGCTAGACACCCAGTTTAAGACATGTTCTTCCGCAGTTACGAATCCATTCAGACAGTGGTGCTGTAACATACCGTAACATTGCACTGCTTCTAACCTCATGTTGTACAAGTCACAAATTGCCTGCAATCTTGATTTGGACAGAAAGACTTAAATATTGTTACTGCAATCCTAATACCATTAATGAAATCACATACTAATTGCTTTGGTCAGTAGCACCTTATATACTTTAATTACTTAAGCAGCTGCTTGCCCTAAAGAACTCCAAATTTAGCTACAGCTCACGCTATATTTTGATTTTTTTTTTTGTTTAGCTGGTTTGCCCCATTTAAGTCTGTTTTTAGCTGAAAATACAACTAACTTGACAGAATCTTGTCCTTTTTAAGAGGCACAAAGAGACTTAAATAAATTAACAAATTCAGATTGATCTTCCTCTTGAAGCTTCTTGGCTTTAAGAAAGGTGCCGCAACCTTCTTCATCCTCAATGCAAGAGTCAGCTGCTTTGAAATTATGCATTTCTAAAGTATCCTCACATGACACAGCTTGCCATACTGAAGTGCTGTCATGAACCACTTGCAGCGCAGTGTTTACATAAAGGCAGAAATAAATACTGTACTGCTTATCACAGTCAGATAAGCTCATAGACAGTGATGACTGAGGTTTACTGTTACAATGCTGCACTGTGGTGAAAAATTTTAGTGCAGAACTGACATCAAATTAGAACAGAGTTCTTTTTCTACAGATTTTGCTTATTTTATTAAGCTATGCAATTTGATTTTTTTTTCTCCCCCTCCTCTTATTATGTGAGCTTAATACAAGGCCCACGCTTGGTATATCTGCTTTACAGACAATGTAAGATATCAGTTACAGAAGCGTACCATTCCAGTTCATTTTGGGGCAGTCTTAATACGGTAAGATTTTCTCAAAGCTACAGGCACCATAAATAATGCAACACTACAATATTATCTTTAGCTATTTCACTCCTCTTTTTAAAATTCAAAGGAATTTTCTTTGGAATTACAACATATTTTCATTGATGCTCCTCAGTCTTTTCTTAGATGAACCTGAGGATGATCTGACTAGAAAAACAAACAAGCACAGACTTTGTTTCCTTATTTGACAAATACACAACTTAAAGCACAAGCCACAGCAGCTGCAGTATACCATCAACATGTAGTTACCTAAAAACATGTTAAAGTTTTAGTAATAAAATATAAATGAAGGTTCCGTTTTCTGATGTGTTTATGCACTGATACATTAACTCGAATCATAAAATGGATAAAAACCCAAAATATGATTTGAGAATAGGAAATACCTGCACTAAGAGCTTCCGCGCTATGTAAAGCACTAGAACCTGCTGCAAAGTTTTCTCCATCCCCAACAGTCCTCCAAAGCAGACATCCCACATAGGCTTCCTTTCAACTTCCAGTGAACTAATTTTGATGAGTTATCTTGCATCAGCTGACGAGCAACACTTTCTTTTGTACTTCAAATAAATTTCAGATTCTGTCTTCCTCTTTCACCACAGTCGGTACCATTTCACTGAGAGCCACTTATGCTTTTTTCTACCATATTAATCTCTATAGGGTCCACTCCGTCAACAACACCCCTCAATTCTGCCCTCATTACCTAGTCTGTCTGTTGGTCCCTCCAACTGAGGATGCGCTAGACGACCCTCTCTTCCCACATGTTCCCAATAAAATGCATCTTGAAGTTATCTAGATGTTGCATGAGACATGTCGAGCGTCTCGACCAACGTTTTTCAGGTAGGCATTCATTAACATGTGAAAAGCACTCACATTGCTTCTATTATGTCAGTGAATAAAGTGAAGTATGCTAAACAGTAGCATTTCTCCAGGACAACAGAATCTATATACAAAGATCCATTACAAGTACAAAATACTGTAAAGGGATCACAAACCTATACTGGTAATACTATATCCAGAAAAGTTTTGGGGATAGATTATCCCTTAAGTTTCTTCCAAGCCTATTTAAAAGCAATTTAACCCACAGCACTAAAAATCTCTCTTCCACCTCACAGATTTGAAACCACCAACTTAACATTAAAAAAGTGTTTCTTCTCTATCCCTTCTGTGTCCCATTTGTTGGTGAGGGGGCTGAGCTTTCCTCTGTGTTTGTATGGCATGAACATCAAAAGGACTAATTTCAAGCTGGAGCGGAGACACATGCAACGTTCAAGGTTAACCTCTTGAATTCACTGCCCTCAGTCTGTATAGGTCTGCGTGTTTGCCTGATGTACAAGGAAAGGTTGCTCACAACCAGTTCAGTAGAAATGACTCCACATTTCAACTGTTTTTCCTGTTAAAATATCTGTATTCCTAGCTGAGTATAAGTGTCTAAGAATGCTTTTACTGCTGCATTTCATTTCACTTGTCAGAACAGAATAAACCTCCTTCAGAGAAAGTGGTTTTTTGCTATTACAAGTACATTAGGAAGTGTGCCAGCACAGCTGTACCACGAAACCCCTGGGAGATACCAGACCCTGGGGAATGTAAATGGTCTGAGAACAGCCTACTTGAAAGAACATCTTTTTTCAGGGCAAAGTCATCAGCTCTTCGATCACCAAGTCCTCTTGCTCGAACACCCTCACCATAAGAAAGGAGGCATTCACCCCAGCCGTGCCTTCAACAAATTTCTCCCCGATAGTTTCAATTTGTTTTGGAGCCAACAATCTGCCAGATTCATCTCCTAACTTTCTCTTCAGAAAGAGATCTCCCTGTTTTGTATTTCACCAGCCTAACACAACACGAGGTATGTATCCTGGCCCAAACAGCTCGGCATTATTGCCATTCAGAGGGAGAGTTAAGAGGCTTTTTTGTTTTGCTTTGTTTGGTCCATTTTTTAAACAGAAGGCTTATAGAGATACACAATGGTTGAAAGATATTACCACAAATACAAACACTGTATTAGTAGACATCTTGGCTCCTACAGTAATGAAAATTAATTACATCCCTTTCAATAGTTTCGCTTTAGCTACCTACTAAAATCATCTTAAAGAAACTCCATGGCTTTTCACCATGCTTTATGCTTCAAGTGGTTTTCCCTTATCCTGTTATCCCATACTTAATGTCAATTTTTTTTTCTTTTTAGTAAACGTTTCAAGGTCAACTTGCAAGGCTGGTCACTTTTCCCAACTTTCATTTCAACTCCCATACATACAAAGATAAATTCTTCAACTACCCTTCAGCTTAATTCACTGACCCTCTCCCTACTATGAGTCAAGAATTATGCACCTTCAACCAAAGCACATATATAGTATTTAGAAGCTGCATTCTCTTTCACCACTTCCATGTCATATGCTGCATACAAACAAGACTATCCATGGAAAGGTTACCAGCCACGTCAAAGTAACAGCCTATGGTTTACCCTACGTATCAGGACATAATCTCACATATGTTCACATTTCAGTCTTGATTTCATCTCTTCAGAACTGGCTCTCACTTAATACCATGAACAAAGTGGGACTTCATCTTCAAAAATAGTATGCACACTACAAAGCAGATCTCAACCACATACTTGACAGAAATTTTGCAATAGCAATATCCTCATTTTGCTGATGGGGAAAACGTAGACAGACACCTACAGTGATTTGTTTCATCCCACGTAACAGCTAATTTGTTGAACGAGTGCTTCTAACTCTTTGCCCCGCTCCGCACAGGCACAGCGGCCAACCCCAGCAAGTATTTCCCATCTCCTGCAAGGGGGGGTCATGGAGCAGAGAGGCCGTGGCTGCTTCTGCACGCTCACATGAAGAAACGTACACTCAGCAGCATCCCGCAACAATTTCTGCAGTCCAGTTTCATCAAAACATCAGGTGAGTCCAATTATTCTGAGCAGCTTATAGCCGCCTGAGGTATAGATGGCTAACTAACCACACATGGCAGTCAGGTCTGCTGCTGCCATCATTAACTGCTACAGTTTGCAATTGCTCATTCGCCTATGAGCGTTAGAGTCCCGGTGCAACGCCACAGCGCAGACTTCAGAGGTTTGTTACTCCACGCAACTTCCAAAATGCGTGAAAAAGGAATCGTCACCATAACAAAGACGCTGCTATCAATAAAGTAGGCAGCTGGCCCGAGGTCACTGGTCGCCTTCAAATCGCCTTCTTTCAGTGAGGACTGGTTGTGGGTACAGACAGTACGCTCTGCAGAGACACAGGGCTTACAGAAAGAACCGGCGTGTTGCTGTAATCAAACCCTGCACTGTTTTACACTATTCTTGCTATCTGAAGCCTGACTTCAGTCATGAACCTTTAATCATTTTTTAAACATAGAAAATCATGTTGATATTTAAATAAACACAATTTTGCCACTAAGATAGCCTACTTTCACATTCACCCCACATCACAGAAATTTATTAGCCAGGTATTTTTAGTGACATCCATTTTTTCAGATATACCACAGTATATATTCTTCTTGACATAACTAAGTTAAGCTGTACTTGCTGATACAGACCATGAGCACATTCCAGTGCAACTTGTTTGTCTCAACTAAAGGAAATACGTTCCCATGCTGGAAAAATCTTAAAATTCGCAGTCCTCAACTTCCCAGCCATCTGGCAGAATCAATCTCTCTTATAAACAGATTAGAAAAGGTATTTCTAAGAAAGATGATGTTTAAGCTTCAACATGAATTGGGTATTTTCCTCTCAGCTGTAAGATGTGTTACATCTTTATGTGACAATCCCCATTTTCTAGTACGTAAGCTCCTGAAAATTGTTCTAATATGCAGAAAAGGATAGTAAAACCTTAAACTAATTCTATACTTGTTCAGACTGTTTAACCTAAATTCGTTGTAATAGCATCAACCAACTTTTAAAATCCATTCAATTTTTAAGCACAAAGCCAACTTTTGTGTAGCATTTATAATTCTTCCTCTAATGGTGTTTTGCTAAAAACTGAAAAGGAAGGGCACAAAGTCGTTGAAGCATAAGGAATCCTAAAGCAAGAGAAGCCTTTGCTGGGAGAACAGCTGTGTCACAAACATGCCCCACTTCACTCTTGCGAACAAGTCTTACCTCACCCTCCTTCTGCTTCTTACCACTGGAAATGGTACAGATTTAGACAGTGCTTGGTTGTTTTTTGTGGTTGGTTTTTTTGGTGTTTTGTTTTGTTTTTTTTTTAAAGAGAACAAAGTGAATTTCTGTATTCATTCCTAAGATGATAAAAGCTCTGCTTAGAGGATAGAGCTCACAAAAAGGTAAATTAACTTATATTTTGCTCCACCTGAGGCACTGGAAGGAAGAGACAGAAACCAAAGGTTAGGACACTTTTATCATTAGGACAAACAATGGAAGGAAACCAAGAGCTGTACTGCCTGTTCTCCACCCTCTCACTACTTTGATAGAGACCAAAAATATAACCTTAAAGGTCAGAGGAAAACAAAAATCTAAAAATTGAATACACGTCTTTCAGAATTGTTTGCAGACACGAGGGCTGCATTGTGTCAGCTATTAGAAATTATCTGCCATCACAAGAGAGATCAAAGGTGCATGGCTGATCAGAGACAGGACACAAATCAGTTCAGTGTGCTTTAAACGGCGGCGGTGGCAGTAACTCGGGGCTTTATCTGAACGAGTTAAATGAATTTCATTGGGGGGGGAGGGGGGGGGGTTGGAATATATCTAGTCCCAAAATTGCTAAATGTACTGGTGAACCAAGGCTGTTAAAAGGTTTCTTGCAAAGCTCAAGCCCAGTCAGTCTCAAGAATTCAGGGAGCAGTTTCTGGCATTGCAACTGCCTCCACCTTCCCACACCACCGCCACCGCACTCGGGAATCGGCTCCGCAGCCAAGGGAGCCCGCTTCCCCCCGCTGCCTGCCGCAGCGCAGCAGGGCAGGGGACAGTCACACTGTCCTCCTGATACGGATTTTACCAGATTTTAAAAAAGAAAATAGCTCCCCCCCCCCATCAGCCACAGTAATTTCAAACATTACATGCATTGAAGATAAATGGCAATCAATTTCTGATCTGTTTACAGGAGACACTCTTAAATGTCCAAATAAGCATAATAGCTTTATTTCAGACTTGAACACAACAGTCATGAAACCAGTTTTAGTGCCCTAGAGCTTTCCATGTAATCAGATACTGAAAGGCAGTTCTCTCTCCATTAAAGCTGACCTTGCATAGTGACATTGTACTTTTATCTCAACAATTAGAGTACTTACACTTTCAAAAATACTCTTTTAAGCAGTATTTCATCACAGGCAGTATAGTTGCATAGAGTATGGATTGTTTCCATCTCTAAATACAACCTTCCCCTTTACATGTCAAACTGCCTTTGAAATTTGGGATTTGATTTTGGTTAAGGTGTCAGAATTTGCAGTTAATATTCTGATGCTACAGAGACACTGTTTTTACTAAACAATTGCCATTGTTACCGCATGATTAAAAACTAGGCTACATAATAAATCAACCTCCCTAGCTAGAAAGCACATTAGTACTGAGACTATTTAAGTGCCCACCATCATGTTTTGACATTTGGCTATAACACCTTCACTGAAAGGTTCAAAAGCTTTACATAAAGCTAAATACACTTAAAACATGCCCCCTAATAGGGAAGAATATGCAGAACCAAGGATGTGTAGGAAGATGGCAGAGTGGCATAGGCAACAATTCAACTTACCCACATTAAAAACGTCATCCAGAAGCTATCAAGAGAGACTTTGCTGATAGTATTAATTTCTACCCTTCTCCTCTCTTAACATCTTGACAGTACAAATTTAGTCAGATTACAAAAGAAAACACAAAGGCAATAAAGTTATGCCAGAAAACATATGAGCTTATCCCAAGATCTTACAGTTAACCTGTATTGATTAAATTAGAAGAGGGCATTTCAGATCACTAAGCTCAACTATGGACCATTAACTCAAATGAAAGAAGCAAGCCACCTAGGAGGCAGAGGACAACCTGAGACCACAAGTCTCCTCGCATCTGTTGGACAGTAAATAAGTAAGTATATAAAACAATTTTAAAAATAGTGAAATCTATTGCATATGGCTGCTTTAGCGATCTGCTTACAGAAAGGACAGGGATGATGCAAGTTGCTAGTAAATACATTTACGGAGGACAGAGTGAGTCACCCGTAGGATTTTGGACTTCTTTGCTCACAAAAGACATGACATAAGCACGTAAGAAATGAGCTCAGCTCAGGTACCTGGAAGAAACACCTCATCACAAGTAGATTTTGAGACACTGGTTTCCCTCTGGTATCTGAATTTCCCCAAGCACACCATCTCCAACAGAAGCATTGGACTCATCAGCTCAAGCCCCAGAAATGAAAAGCCTGGACAACATCATCTCTATGAAGAGCTTCCAGGTTGCTTTCCTCCGGGAGGCCTCTCACAGCCCATGCAAGGTGTTCTTCCTCCCAAGCAGTCATCAGCGAGGCCGTTGCATCAGGCTGCCGGCAGACAGGTGCTCGGCAAGCGGCCAGCTGCCCCAACACAACCGGAGTAGCCGCACCAGCACAGAAAGCATTTGTACCACCGATGACATCACCTCGCTGAGCTGATACACCTCTGGGGAAGCACGCCAACAGTAAGCAAATACACGATGTGGACGTTTGCCTTCTGCTCACAGAGCAGACACTTGTAACAGACTAATATGTCTATGCACCTACCCCATGGCACCCCAGTCCCTTCCTGACCACCCCCAAAGCGTGCCGTTTCACTCAGCCGGTTCTTGTGCAATAGCTGCAGCACAGAAAGTTTTCCACAATAGGCCCAAGAGTGCAAACCCCCAGACAAGAAGAGGAAGCATCCCTATGCTACCTCTTGCATTACCCAGCCAAAGGATGCAAAATGACGACTGCTCCAACAGTTAATCTTAGCTCTGCTTCAGTGGCAGCAGGAAGTGCATATCCCTTAATATTAAGGACAAAAATGAATTAAAAAGGACATTCGATTTTGCAATTTATTTCACAGTGTCTCCCTCTCCCTATTTGATCTGTGGTAAGTTTCTTGAAGAGTCATGACTTTAGGCTTATACTAGTACTAAGCTAACTTGTTCTCCAATGGATAACACATAAGGGGTGAGGAAGGTAGATGCCCTCTTGCTCTGGAAGGATCTGGAAAGCAGTAACAGAATCACACCACCCAGATACCCAATTTACACCTTCCCCTCCCAAAGTCTTAGACAAGAATTTAACAATAACAAGAAGAAATGAGCTTCTAATCACCCTAATTCCACACCTTGTCAATCTACTCCCCCCCATCCTGGAGTATCCCAACTGGAGATACAAATCTTGGAAGAGAAGGTGGAGGAACACAATCCCTCTATCTTCAGCATGAAGCCCCTCCACACACTTTTTCAGATGTCATACACCCATACAGCTTCAGTCCCGGAGGGATGGGTACGCTGTGTGATGGACTATCTCAAGCAAGGAACCCAACTCCCCAGCCCAGCTCCGCCTGCTCTCCCAATGCAAAATAAAACCACTCTGCCCCCGCAACCATCTCCCATCCAACATGGTAAGAAGTTCATGGCAAAGCCGGTAATAACACTACCATTTTTCCATAAGCCACAGAAGAAAATAAGCTTAAAAATTACTTTGACAGTCACATAAATAGGGAAGAATAATTTTTAATATTGTAATACCTCTTGCTTTAGGCTTACTTTAAAATTCTCAATTTTCTCTACATCTCACTTGTGAAACTTCCAATGAATGAAGGCCCCAAGGCAAACCATGTTATGCCCTATACAACTGAGACAGAGGGCTCCTTCCCTGCACTGAATCCTGCCTTGCCAGAGAAATTTACCCGAAGGACACACTGAATCCTGAGAGATTATAAACAGGCTTAAAATCCCATCCTTGTCGACTCTGAGATATTCGAGCTTTTTTTATTCGTATCAGGTGGCTTCACAGGAACGTATTAATTTTAAATATGCCCCAAATGGAAGATTTGCAAAGCTAATACTAGAAAGCTGATTTATGAAAAAGACAATAAAATAAAAAAATTAAAAAATACAATAAAAATAAAAGAAAATCCATCAGTCATCTACAAATACATTTCTCTGAAGATGCAACATTTTAAACCATTTTTGGTCTGTTTCTTCTCATCTCACTGATTTCACTCAATCTTCATTAGCAGCCTTATTATATACAAAGTCTCCCTGCTAAACTCAATCAGTTGGTCTATTTTGTCTTCCCGCAGCTCGCTGCAAACCTCTGAAATTATCTGTACTAAACATCAACATGTTTTGTCTTCTCTTTTCATCTTTTTTTTATTTTTTTCCAGAGCTCTGTCAGCCCAAGGGTTTGAGAACTAATATAATGAGGTTAGTTAAACTTCTACACAGCTATTATGAGTGCCCTCCCAGTAGCTGTGCTAACAAGATTCATCACCAAATATAATGGAAGCCTTCTCCAAAACAAGACAAAGGTACTGTAATGAGCTAGGCAGGAAGCGGGGGCTCCGCTCTCTGCGTAAGGGTAGTCAGTGTAAATCTTTTTGGCACTAATGGTATTTTTTTTCTAAGGCTGGACAATGACCACAACATTTATACAAAGCATGAGAATTCATGAATGTCTGGCAGTATTGTCTCGGCAATACAAACAAGACTATCTGTTTTTCACTCTCCATTTTCAATTCAGTACCAGCTGGATTCTGCAAAAACATGGGATAGTTCTGATACACCAAATAACCGACTCATCCCAGTCGGATCCCACAACGAAAGCACGTAAGAAGTAGCGCCGGCTGTTACTAAACAAGGTCATCCTCAGCTACAGAACAAGTAACAAAATCACCTCAACCTCACGTGCCTATCCTGAGGCAGATACAAAAGAAAAGGTATTAAAAACAAGTAATAATAAGTCATGGAGAAAAAAATGTGTTACACAAGATTATCTCTCTGGGCTAAATCTTAGGCATCGTAATACTTTGTCTAAGCCCACACTCACTCAAAAGTCTGTCCGTATTTACATGAGCTTGTATTTTTTGGACCCAGGCAGTGTGCTAGAAGGGTAGTTTCCACCACTGCTGACACTTCCATCTCTATAAAAGTTAATGTATTAGTTACTGGCCAGAGAGGTACAGGAGTGCATCTACCTCAAGAGCAGGCTGCAGTGTGACGCAAGCTGCCAGCTGCTCTGGATCCCTTCAGTTTCAGTGGGAACAAGTCATCTGTATATACAGGCAGGAAACCTAACGCCAACTGATCTGCAACCCCAGCGTCTTCACCGTGTCATTACAGGCAAGATTTCCTACCATGACCAACCAAGAAAGACCACAGGATGAGCTGGCTGTTGACAAAGGACAGCTGTTGGCTAAAACAACTCATATCACCGCTTGCTTTCTGCTGCCAAAACTACCTGGCTATGGAGCCAGCGGTACCACAACGTTCGGCACAGCTCTGCCTGCGAACTGCTATGACAAAAAGCATCAAGTCCAACAACAGCCGAGAGCGCCTCGGGAGAGGAAGGCTGCATGCAAATGCATTAATAAAAGGAAGATAAATCTTTCATCACAGACCCATGGCAAAACACATTCGTACAGATGACATCAATCATCCCACAACTACACATATACAGAAAGTGCCAGAATTACTTGTCCAATACTTCCACCAAAAGTCAAGGTGACAGAATGCAACTCAATTACACCTATCTTCAAAATCCTGTATAAGAAGTAGCTACACAATGTCAAAAAGTACATGTCAAGTGCCAATAAAAGGTACTACCCATAAACTTCACAGCAGAGTTGGCACTATTTGCTGTTTGCTAGAAAAACAAACAGAAAAATGAGCTCTGAAACACGCCTCAACAAAGAAAAACCCACAAGTACAGAGTAAGATGACAAACAACAGTGACATGGCTGGCAGGTTAAAGCCCCTCTAAGTCTGAGAGTAAACAAACTCAGTTGGGTTTACGGTTTTCTGTAGCATTGTGTATTTTGCTATCATACTTCATATGGCAAAGCTGCTCCCAGGCAGCGCAGGGAAATGCATAGGATAGACTTGTCTTGCTACTGAGACACGTTGAAGGTTAACCTGGGTGGCAGCACACACTGGTGTGCTCAACCAAGAGCAACGGAGGCTGCACTGCCAGGGTGCTTGGGGAGAGAGGAGAACCAGCAGCATCCTTTGGGATGGGACAGGGAGAGCAAGTGCTGGAGCCCATTACCTCTACAAAAGGCCTCAAAACAGCATCTCCATGTGAATGCAAGTGTTTTGATTAAAATCACCAATATGCTCCCCAGCTCTGCCCCTCACTACTGGACAGGGTACAAATGCTGTAGGTTACACACTGCAGAGAACCTGTCATTGCAAAATATTAAACATTTGTGAGTGCTAAACGTTTTGCAAAGTGAGACGTGACTCAGGAGGCTACAGTTTCCTTCATCTCCACGCTCCACTCCTGAAGGGAAAAAAATTTAGAAAAATAACAATACCTGTCCCATCCTAAGCATGCTCTCACTTCCTTTGTCTTGGTGTTTTTAGGATGGTAAATAATTGTTTTCATTGTTTCTTCACTTCCTTCCTTAACTCTTCAGAAAATCCCACATAGTTTAGACATATTTTTCTTCTCCAAGCTTAGAGACTTTACTACAGCTTCTGGAAGGACTGCTCAAGAAATACTTGAGTTGCTGTTTATTAAATGCCAAATTCTGGCTGGCAGTTCTTAACTTTCTATAAGTTTCAACAGGTAGCTGAAGCATATGCGTTCCTTTACATCAGTAGGTATTAGTATTGTTCAGCTGGATGAAGTTTTCTCTTTCCTATTGAATTTAGTTTATGAAGTAGCTTTTGGGGAACAGAGGTAAGATACCCTACTTCCTGCTTTCTGCATTTAGTATCTTTAAAACATTTGCCCAACTAGCAGAATCATTAAAAAGTGAATACTAAATAATGGTTTAGATATAAAAATACTTATTGTTAAAGTAAGCGAGTTTATCAATATACCTACACATAAGCAGTTATTGAACTATTTCTAGGGAAAAAAAAATTCCATCTGCACTCAACTTTTCACATCTGTTTCACATGAAACCCGCATATTTTAAAGACTCCTCACTTTACAAGAAGTATTCTCTGCTCCCCAATCTTTACAGGATATTCTTTGAAAATAAAAAGCTGAACAGTTATAAAGCATCTGCTTGTGTAAAAAGAGTGATTCAGCAGAAAACATGCACTTGAAATACCCTTCGCAAGAAAGGGCTTATTCACGTAGGGACAGTTGGCAGGGATATCGCAGCCTCTACTTGAATGCTCTTTTTCCAGCTTGTGTTGAAGGGATTCAGACGCCTGGGAGGAAGCTAATCACCATTTTTATAGGCTGTGGAAAGCACGGTCTGGTTCAGAATTGCAAGTGCTTGTACCAAAGCTCTCCCAGAGAACAGCAAAGGGCTATAAGTTAATGTTCAACAGAAACTGGCAAATCTGCTGTGCTCACTGAGCAATGTGGTCAGGTAATGAATTTAAAGTTTATACATAAAATAACGTAGTAAGTTGCTCAAAGTTCAGCTGCAGTGTTTAAGGCACAGTACACTAAAGGAAAAAAGGCAGGGAGCACCTAACACATGAAATAATTTAGCCAATTCTAATCCTTCCACAATTTCTGCTTATGTTAAATATGTATTTAACCAGTTTTGTTGTAAGCCTTTCAGTTTTCCTTAAAAGTCTGCTAGTCAGTATAAACTGAAGTCAGCAAGTAACGTTATATATAACTGGAAGCAAAATCTGCCATAGTCTGTTGCAAATATCTTTATCATCAGCGTAATCAAGACACGCCAAACAGAATCATGTATTAAATGCAAGCAGTGGTGCTGCAAATTACTTCTGGATACAGGTTTACTCTTAAGGTTTTCATCAAAGTCAGTGCCAGCAAAGCTTTAACAGAAAGTAATGGATAACACAGTTTAGTGTAAGACTAAAAAAACAAAGCAAACAGTTGCCACACAACCTAAAAACAACTTTATAGTAATAATCTAGTGTTCTTGTTTATTGTGTGACTAATATGACTGCATGGGAGCTAGTGCAGACCATGTCACAACTCCTTCTGAAGCTCTTTGTGTCATATTTTTCTACGTACTATTCATTAATCAGTTACTGGAATATGTGGCAGCTCTTAAAATACTTGTATTTTCACGTTTTTGGACAAGAATGTATATTTCATAATACGCTAGAAAAGAGTGTAGACACTCACACTTGGACAGAACAAACACCCAAGACATGACATAACATCATGCTTATGGTCACTATTTTCAAAAAGATACCAAAGCAGCAGGTATCATGCCTATAAGGCATGTTGGTTCCCTCCAACACCACAAAAGACAGAAGTGCTACAGCCTAGCACAGCATTAAAGGCACCTCTGGGCATTCAGGCTTCAGTTCTTAATTCACGCCACTAATGTAACAGTGCTTCATGGTCACAAGGGTAGGCACGATTAATAATATGCTAAACACCTACTTCCGCAACAAAATCAGAAAGATTTTAGAAATACTGGATTTTATTTTTGTCAGTCAGCTGACGTAGAAAAAAAATCCCAAACAATTTGTGGGTGCAAAAGTGATCTTTACTTCAGAAGGTATCGGAAAAAACATTAACTGGGTCTTGCTTTAGAAACAGGCATTAAACTTCCAGTACTCCTTATGCAAAGCACTCTCTTTAAAGATAGCTGGTTTGTAAATTAGTTTGGACCAGTTTCCATACAGACACCTGTCTCAAAGTGGCTGAGGTGGAGCCACACATCAGCTGCAGTACTACAATATTGACAGAGGAAAAGGCGGCTCTGAAAAGGAAGTAGGAAAATGTCAGGTTGCAAAGCTGGCATTTTGCCATCAAAATGCAGTATTACCTATCTCTTCAATAAATGTTCAGACTTCATAAGCAGCAGCCACACATACTTTAATGCATGAACAGGATATGTCCCCCCCCCCAAATCCCTCGATTAAAGGAAGGTATTTACAAATAGCTTCAGAAGAATTCACCTACATAGATCTGCTCCAGGATTTGCACATCCCAAGGTACGTGGAATTAATGTAACAGTACCATTCTAATACAAATGAAAAATGGAATTTATAAAGTCTGTACCATATGCATGCAAGCATGCCACAACACACTGCCTGCACTACTAGAAGTTTTACGTTGGACAACATGGCAACCTGTTTCTTCTATTTTCAATTGAAAGTAAAGCTTTAAAAAACTAGAAGACTTGGTGCACGAGGAGGGGAATAAATTAAAACACAATCCTCTTTACATCCCGGGACTTGTTTGTGAAACTTAAGTAGTCTTGAGGGTCTACAAGCCATGAAATTCCAGTCTTGCTGCCCTTGGCACATGAAAGAAGCTGGATTTTTAAAGGAAAAGTTAAGCATGTCATATTTGGCAAATATTTTAAGTATTATGTTTGTGGTCTTTTTTGTTTCAATAGCCTTGTGCTGACCGCAATACTATTAGCTGTTGCACTGAAGAAACAACATACGAAGATGACCTTCACTTGATTCCAAATTAAGCCATCAGGAACCCTGAGGGTAAGAGGGTTCACTGGTTAAGACAGCACTCTCTATTATTAATTATTTCAAAGTCAAAAAAATAAAGCTGAGCTAAAAAGTCCCTGTGTTATAATAGTAAATATCTTTTTTTAGGTATCTGAACTGACAGAAATTGGCAAAGAAAGACTTTTAAGATTTATTTTAACTTTTTATGTATGGTCCTGTTGAATTACAGAAGCTAAACTATTGCACCAGCGTTACAATGCCTAGTTCAGGACTTACTTTCCCCGAACAAGCTGATTTCTGTCACGCAAAGCAAGTATACTTTTCTCTTCTTTTCTCCTACTGCAAAAATTGAGTCAGACCCTTCTTATGGCAAAGATTTTTTTTAAATGCAACTTTAACATTACAAATGTTGAATTCAATTTCAGTACTCCCTCCTCTGCGCTCCTGAAAAAAGAATATACCTGCCATCCAGGCTAGCAATCCCAGTTTGGGCTACAAGGCTTGAGATGCACAAGTTCTTCGTGGTCTTCATCCATACCTCACACGACAGTTGTGACAAAAACCTGTTTCTCAGCTCTCTTCCTCCAACAATCCAGAACTACTACTTTTTTTTTTTTTTTTTTAAAAAAAAAAGAAGAAGAAATGGCAACATAGAGGTAAAACTATGTCTGCATATGTAGCACCCTGGCTTTCCCCAGAGGAGCCTGAATTCCCACCCACCATTCCTTACCTTGGTGATTCAGGGAGATGCGGTTAGATGGTTCTTGGAAACCTGGTTCCACCAGATCCCGCCGACCATGAGCCGAAGTCTGATCTACATTGTCCTAAAAACAGAAGAGCAGAAAATCTTATCAAAAACAGGCATTCTGTACTCCCTGTAGGCTATACTGCACAGAGCCAAACCACTGATACAAAAAAAATCCCTGCCATACCTCTGAAAGGAGAAACCAATGTAACGGGAAGGCAAATTATAGGGGGACACTAGACTATCAGATTAATACAGGTGCCATGAATCCAGAATCAATAACTATGTTATTAGCTTATCTGTACATCAGTTTTGCATTTCAAACTGG